>NC_134404.1:346127296-346427296 GCF_038048845.1 Mixophyes fleayi | reverse complement strand
ACGTCACATGTGCACATCAGTTACACTGCAGGGAGCCGGCCGGTGTCTTTCTCATTGTGCCGGCTCCCTGTCAAAAATGACAGTCTTGCGGTAGGTGCGCTGGGACCATCTGGGGGCTGAATATAGCGAACAGGGTAATGCGCCCCCTTCGTCTTGCTCCCTGGGCGGTCGCAACACCTGGCTCTGCATGGATGTAAAAAAAAAACACATCTTAGGCTGATATGTGCACTAGTTTTGAAGTTATAAGCCTTTAAAGCTGCAATTTTTTACCGAAAAATTTGCTTTTAACATTTTTTTAAATTGCATTTGTAGCTCACCAGATTGAGCAAGAGAGTTGGGCAAGGTCTCATTTTAAACCTCTTTTTATGGACTTTTGTAGGACATATAACACAGCAGTATGTTTCAAATCAAAATCAGAATTTAGATTTTCTCAAAAACTCATATTTTTTAATTTTTGAAAAACATCTAAAAAATTGCTCATACTGTTGCTAATAAATCCCCAACATTTTATTTTGGGATCATGATGAGTTCATCTGCTACAAAAGCCTTCATTT
The DNA here is from genome assembly GCF_038048845.1 of Mixophyes fleayi. NCBI lineage: Eukaryota > Metazoa > Chordata > Amphibia > Anura > Limnodynastidae > Mixophyes > Mixophyes fleayi. The sequence goes on along the minus strand of NC_134404.1, from coordinate 346,426,742 downwards.
TGGACTGTTCGTTAAAATAATGAAATTGGGAACTATCTGGGTCCGTTCATTACTTTTAAATGATCCCCTTAAACAATCCCTTTGACTTATGTTACGTACAATGACACACTATGTTAATACTGAAATATTTAAAACATTTGTGATAATTTTATGTTTCACATATTATAAGGAAGCTTATTACAGATCACTGCCATTTGGTGCTGCTGCTCTGGATAGATGGTGCTACTTGATAGGTTGGAACTGGCTGAGGGCTTCATTTGTTCTTAGTGTTTCCATTTCAGAAAGGGTGTACATTCCACCTGTTGGACATCCACCATAGTACTCCATAAATCATCTGACTTCCTTGGGTATGATAAAGATGGTGGATGGAGGAATGTCACTTTCTCTTCAGTGATGTTTTCATCTTTCTTCAGAATAAATGCGAGTCACCATTTCTTGTCATAGACAGCAGTTACATACCCTCTGATGTCAGCAAGTGGGAGCTTTCCTTGGGATGTTGTCACTGTCTGTTCCAATGAATTTTGTGAGAAGGAAAACTTCTTCACAAAGATTGTTGTTGTGGATGCTGCATGTATGACAGCATGGCATTCAGGGTCCCAGGAATTGTTACTGTGTTTTTGAAGTGATCATCTAGAAATATTTGCTGTCTCAACGTGTTCTTCTTGTGTAGAGAAAGTAAAACACGTTCCTGTAATGTTTTCCGCCGCTCAATCAAAAAGTTGTTGTTTAAGAATCTGATTATCATATGGACATTGCAGGCTTGCTTGGGATGCCAACCTCTTCACTGTGCCACCTACACCATCGCAAGGCCCTTTGCCATGTGCAGTCCCTGAAAAATACCACAATCATCTTTATGAGAGCAAAGGTTGGCACAGTTTTTCTTCTTCTTAAATTGTGGGCTGACCCATCACAGAAGAATAAAATCTTTTTTGGTGGTTTCTCAAATTTGCTCTTAAACAAGTTTGAGTTTCCTCTGGAGGCGGTAGACTGCCACGGCGTTTAGTACCCCGTCTGCAAGCTGCTGTTCCTCCCGGTTCCCAGCACACATTCTCCCAGTCTGATACTACACTGTAATTAAACTCCACTTTTTTTTAAATGGGTGCATTTAAATTAGTGACCTAGGGGTCACTAATTTAAAGCCCACACAAACCTAACCTGTCCCTGTAAAAGGCCTATTCAACACAACTGAAGTGTCTTTCCAATTTCCATGTGGAATATCTTTCCACTTAAGTTTACACGCCTGCGCAGAAGTGGGAGCAGGCGCTGTCTGTAGAATCTCGTCACCAAACACAGCTGTAGAGGAACATGCATTCCTCTAAGAAAGTGAACTGGAAAAATATTTTTGTTGATTTTATATGTGTAGTGCCTCAATAAATACAATTTTCTTGAATCACTCAGTAAATACTCTTGTAGCAGCCGATCTCATTGATTCCAAACTAAAACTTTGGGGATTTATTAACAGCAGTATGAACAATTTTTGAGATGTTTTTAAAAAATGTAAAAATAAGGCTTTTTGAGAACAATCTTTTACAATTTAAATTTTTAATTAAAACATACTGATGTGTTATATATCATATTAAAGTCCATAAAAAGAGGTCTAAAACAAGAGCATGCCCAACTCTCTAGCTCAATTAGGCGAGCTACTAATGCAATTTACAAAATGTTAAATTCAATTTTGTTGTTAAAAAATTGCAGCTTTAAAGGCCTAGATCTTCACAACCAGCGCACATATCAGCCTAAGATTTTTTTTTTACACTCATGGCACCATTTATTATACCAAATTTATTTGAAATTAGAAAATGTAAGGTAGAATTTTTTCCAAAACTGTGCTGATTTAATGTGGGGTCCAACTAACCTCCGTCCTCACCAAGGTCCCTCCTCACCGGCTGCCTAACGCTGCGGGCGAATGGAGAAAGTGTGGTGTGCATTTAGTGATGTGCTCTATTAGGTCCATATCATCCAAATTCTCTTCCCCTCCTGGAGGTCTGCAGGCCAGTATAGGGTGACATGAGCATGTGTTGCCCGGGTAGCTGGATCACCCATGTGATCACTTGGTAAAAGCAAAACAATTGTAAAACATAAAATATGTAAACAAATTAAATCTTTTATTTCTTAATGTTCAAGAAGGAAATGCTTTATTCACAGAATAAAGTATTTTTTTTAGTCATTTTTTTCTGTTACCACCATTCTGAGATGGATCTTCAGTTGACGGGGGGTTTGTGATGGGGATACGAAACAATGCGGCAGAGGAAAATCACATGTGTCCAACTTTACTAATTAGATAACTGATTTATTGTCTTCATTTTCCATGTTCAATAGACGTTGGTGGAAAAAAATCTGATGTATTGGGAGCAGGCATATGGGATCCCTATAGACGTTATGTGCCGTAGGTCAATATTAAGCCATCGTCATTACTCGGATGCCAAGGGGGCAGGTACAAAATAAACTCTGTAAAGTAGAATCATCATGTAATCATGGCGGAAGAAACAATATTTTCTACAAAATAAAAATAGCCAATAGGATATTGCCTGCAATAATAGTCCACACACTATAAAACACAATTCTGTGTATTCAAGGAAGGACTACTCTGCAGTGGCGGATCCAGGGGGGGGCGATCGGGGCAATCGCCCCCCCTAGCAGGGACTTGCTGCTGACAGCTGCACACTCTGTGCAGGTCCGCTCGGCAGTGACAGTGTGCTGCCTGGCTGCTCTGATTGTGTTTTCAAAACAATCAGAGCAGCCGGGCAGCACACTGTCACTGCCGAGCGGACCTGCACATAGTGTGCAGCCGCCGGCAGCCTTGGATGTCAAAAAGGGGGCGGGGCCTAAATCGCCCCCACTAAATCGCCCGGGGTATAGCAATTTTCTAGATCCGCCCCTGCTACTCTGTGATCATGAAATAAGAAGGGATTAAACTCAAAAACATTTCTAAGAAAATAAACACAAAACAATTAATGGGAAATGATTTGATAAAATAAAACACTGAACAATAAGATGAAACCATAAGATATATCTTTATCAAGGCTGACAAGGAAACATATGGTGTTATCTGTGCCGTGTGTGACATGCGTGTTAGCTGATCAGGCATAAGATGCAGACTCCAGCTCTTACCGTACACCCAACGATAATATATTACACACACAGATCAATTAGTATAGTTATATAATGATCCTGTACTGTGTTTGGCAGTGTCTATGACTTCAGGTAAATGCTGTCCTCAGCCGCACTTTGACTAGTAACTTGCATGTGACCTTGTCTCGCTGCCAAGATACTAGAAGCAGGAGTCTGGCCAACCACACAGAACGCCTGGCACAAACACCTGTACCACCTTCACCAAGCTCTGCTGGGATTGCTGGACTCCGCACCTTCAGACCAGTAAACAGATACATTATGTAGCAAACACATATTCTGCAAAGGAAAATCTCTTATTAGGATCACTAAACCTAAACTGCAGTGATGGGCAACAGGCAACCTATAGCGTGTAACACATGTGTAATATGTTATTACAGATAGGTGTCTCTTTCTCTGATTAAATGTGTTGTTTTATCTTATTACTGAGATTAAGGGTAGTGTGCAGCATTTCTGAAGGCTAAAGGGGGACCATGCAGCCCCCAAAGTGTATCAGGGTGCCCATCACTGTCTTATAAGATGGAATTATTACACATACACACACACATAAATGTATATAAACACATAACACAAAATCCTATCCTGCCCAGCTGATAACTAGTACACAAGAACACCCTCAGTCAAGTAAAGGACCTTGTGTCCCGTCCCCCCCACACAATATAACACCACTTACTGGTCATATATTGCAGTGCCTCTCAGGAAGCATCTGACCTACTCCCCAGGTAATGAGAGTGATTGAGCTGCATTGCAGCTTTCTATCAGCACCTTGCAGGTGCTACTCTTGATTAGCCAGCAACTTGCAACTTCTCTGGAAAACCCAAAATGGGCTATGTGAATGGAGCCTGCCCTTCTCTCTCCATTCATAACCCCAAGGACCCTTACCATTTTTTCCTAAGGCTAAATACAAAGTTTGAGCAAGTTTTCCCAAACACAACAATCTCCCTGGGGGTTTAAAACGTACAAGACAGAAGTCTGTGATATATATATATATATATATATATATATATATATATATATATATATCTATATTTTATTATTATTATTATTAATTTTTATTTATAAGGCGCCACTAGGTATCCGTAGCGCCGTACAGGGACATACAGAAACACGATACAGGGTGAGACAGCACGGTACAGTTAACAAAAAGCACAGTAACTCAGAAGCTCAAAGTACAGCTGGATGAAAGGTGAGAGCCCCCAGCGGTGAAGCTAGAGGGGCGGAAGGGCAGGAGGACCTCACGGAGGAGACAAGGAGCTGGAGAGCAGAGTTAAGGTGGTGGAGAACAGAAGGCCCTGCTCAAAGGAGCGTACAATCTAAGGGGAGGGTAGGACGGACAGAGACACAAGGGCTATATCTATCTATCTGCCTTTACTCACTTTCCCAGTGCTTATGTCACATATCCCCCCCTTGTTTTGACCTGTGGGCTCAGAACACTTGTAGTCCCCAAACAAAAAACTCAGGACAATGCATCTGCATTGGGCAGGTGGCTTCTTAGCCTGTGCACTACGGAGAAATGAAAAATGATTCACCATTGGATTCTCTGCCATCCATTCCAACAAAGCATGATCAGTGATCAACATAAATTTCTGGCCCAATAGGTAATACCTTAGCGTTTTCAACGCCCATTTAATTGTCAGGGCTTCTTTAGCAATAAGGGTATAATTTCTCTCAGGTAATTTTCTGCTTAAATAAATAAGAGGATGCTCCTCACCATCTTTATTTATACACTGATTTCTGAGTGATGGCTTCATTCCAAGTTCTTCAAAGGGTGTTGAGTCCTGGGGTCCGGAATACCACAGGACTGAGAAGGTCCTGTATAGGAGAACTGACTGTTACCAGCAGACACTGAGCTGTGACAGTCTCAAACATGGAAACTGAATGTTAACAGTAGAAACCTGATGTGGTGGTCCCTGACAGAGGAGCTAATTACACACTGAGCTGCTGTTTTCTGCCACATGGGAACTGATACTAATAAACACTGTGCTGTGCAGGCCTCTGACATGGCCAGGCTAGAATCCACCATGATGTAGGTGATACCACTGAAAAGCACATATACAGTCTAGTCCATAAATATTGGGACATCGACACAATTCTCATATTTTGGGCTCTATACACCACCACAATGGGTTTGAAATGAAACAAACAAGATGTGCTTTAACTGCAGACTTCCAGCTTTAATTTGAGGGTATTTACATCCAAATCAGGTGAACAGTGTCGATATTACAATGGTTTCTATATGTGCTTCCCACTTTTTATGGGACCAAAAGTAATGAGACAAACTAAACAATCCTACATCAAACTTTGACTTTTTAATACTTTGTTGCAAATCCTTTGCAGTCAATTACAGCCTGAAGTCTGGAAGGCATAGACATCACCAGACGCTGGGTTTCATCCCTGGTGATGCTCTGCCAGGCCTCTACTGCAAATGTCTTCAGTTCCTGGGGCATTTTCCCTTCAGTTTTGTCTTCATCAAGTGAAATGCAGCTCAATCGGATTCAGGTCAGGTGATTGACTTGGCCATTGCATAACATTCCACTTGTTAGCCTTAAAAACTCTTTGGTTGCTTTTGCAGTATGCTTCGGGTCATTGTCCATCTGCACTGTGAAGCGCCGTCTAATGAGTTCTGAAGCATTTGACTGAATACGTGCAGATAATATTGCCCGAAACACTTCAGAATTCATCCTGCTGCTTTTGTCAGCAGTCACATTATCAATAAATACAAGGGAACCAGTTCCATTGGCAGCCATACATGCCCACGCCATGACACCACCACCACCACCATGCTTCACTGATGAGGTGGTATGTTTTGGATCATGAGCAGTTCCTTTCCTTCTCCATACTTTTCTCTTCCCATCACTCGGGTACAAGTTGGTCTTTGTCTCATCTGTCCATAGGATGTTGTTCCAGAACTGTAATGGCTTTTTTAGATGTTGTTTGCCAAACTCTAATCTGGTCTTCCTGTTTTTGTGGTTTACAAATGGTTTACATCTTGTGGTGAACCCTCTATATTCACTCTTGTGAAGTCTTCTCTTGATTGTTGACTTGGACACATATACACCTACCTCCTGGAGAGTGTTCTTGATTTGGCCACCTGTTGTGAAGGGGTTTTTCATCACCAGGGAAAAATTCTTCTGTCATCCACCACAGTTGTTTTCCGTGGTCTTCTGGGTCTTTTGGTGTTGCTGAGCTCTCCGGTGCGTTCTTTCTTTTTAAGAATGTTCCAAACAGTTGACTTGGCCACACCTAATGTTTTTGCTATCTCTCTGATGGGTTTGTTTTGATTTTTCAGCCTAATGATGGCTTGCTTCACTGATAGTGACAGCTCTTTGGATCTCATATTGAGAGTCGACAGCAACAGATTCCAAATGCAAATGTCACACCTAGAATCAACTCCAGACCTTTTACCTGCTTAATTGATGATGAAATAACGAGGTAATAGCCCACACATGTCCATGAAATAGGTTTTGAGTCGATTGTCACATTACTTTTGGTCCCTTAAAAAGTGGGAGGCACATATAGAAACCGCTGTAATTCCTACACTGTTCACCTGATTTGGATGTAACTACCCTCAAATTAAAGCTGAAAGTCTGCAGTTAAAGCACATCTTGTTAGTTTCATTTCAAATCCATTGTGGTGGTGTATAGAGCCCAAAATATGAGAATTGTGTCAATGTCCCAATATTTATGGACTTGACTGTATTTCACTGGCAAGCCAAACATAGAACAAACAACCTCTCTATATACTCATATTATCATTACTGCGCCCCACCTACTCCTCCTAACTCATCCCTACTGCCCCGACCTACTCCTCCTAACTCATTTCCACTGCCCCCACCTACTCCTAAATCATCCCTACTGCTCCCACCTACTCCTAACTTATCCTTACTGACCTCATCTACTCCTAAATCATCCCTACTGCTCCCACCTACTCCTAACTTATCCTTACTGACCTTTATCTACTCCTAACTCATCCCTACTGCTCTCACCTACTCCTAACTTATCCTTACTGACCTCATCTACTCCTAACTCATCCCTACTGCTCTCACCTACTCCTAAATCATTTCTACTGCCCCCCCCACTTACTCCTCCATTATCCTAAAATACTTTGCTATCAAACATGTTCATCTTAATTATAGGTGTATACATTTTTCCTCAAGAAAAATACTTTTTGGATTTAAAATGTTAATGATATAATTGTTTCTGTTTTTAATGACTATAATGATTATACCGCTCATCTTCAATGATTTGTATGTAACATTGTTATGTCTGAACATGTCAATGTAATCTGTTAATTTATTATGTTAATGCGATCTATTTATACCTGGCTGTTTCCACATTGTTTACTTGTGCACCTAAATCTATGGAAGAGATTACCTCGAAACTAGGAGAAAAGAGGCCTCACCTGTTCTTCTGTGAAAACAGCCTTATAAATGTTCTGCACCTTATATACACTGTGTCACATGTATTTGACATATTTTCAAATCTCTTCAACTATTGGGATTTTTCTGTCTCCCTGTTCAGTGCGATTCACTTGGTTTGCAGGTATATTATTCTGTGATATACAATATTTGAATGCATTGTATCCTAACAGTCCAACAGCAGCATCTGCATCCCCCACTTAAAATTGTCTCCAATAGTAAACCTTTGCTGTATATAAAGTAGAAGCCAGTGATAAATGATCAGATGGCGTGCTAGGCGCTCTGTGGGGAGAATTGCATGCAAATAGTTAAGCTGCATTCAATATCAGATTCAATAACTGTTACTGGACCAACATGAAAGTTCCTCAGAAATATCATCAACAACCACAACAACGTCTTCTGCTTATTTGTTTAAGATATGTTTTAGTAAGAAACATACAAGATCTATATCTGAGTTTCTCAAATGTGTTCTGTGCTAAATTACCCAGATAAATAGTGCATTAAACAGACATGTCTAGTGGGAGATGGGAACTGGGAAATAATGTCATATGGGAATAGTGAGACAAATCAGCCCAGTCCGTCTATGACTGTTACTATACACACACAATGAATACTGATCCTACTTGGATCCAAAACACAGACAACTAACCCCACGTGTGGGGCGGTTTTAGGGGTACACTATACCAGCACTTCCTTCATTGGTCATTTACCAGCAATCCCCCATTTAGCAGCAGCTGGTTTCCTATGGGGCGATCTGTAACCAAACGCACAATGCTGCAATTTAATCGGTTTGCATGAAAGCGACTAATTGGGTCCATGTAGCATTAATGGGATGATCGTTTAACCGCTTATTCATGCAAAGTCTTTAGGCGACTCAGGGCAAGAAATGCTACTTTGATCTGTGTTAATAAGATTTTAGAGGGATTAATCTCAGGTGATTAATTGCGGGCCAGAAATCACCCATGCAATTTAAGGCTTAGAGGTGGCAGAGTTGGAGGCAAGATGGGGGTAGGGTCTTTCTGTAAAACGTATCTGTGTATAGTATTAAACTGCACATGATCTCTAACACTTGTTCCTCCTCCAGATATAACTTAACACTAATATACTTTTAATTATCCTTTGGTGTCTGTCTAATATAAACAGGGTAACTGACCATGTCCATATATCTAACATCCCAAGACATCAATGAAACACTGCAGAAATTCTAATATTATTTAATGAGCCGTTCACATGAGGTTATATTATTCTGTATATATCACTGTGATACACCTATGATGTGGGGATCCTTATACTGTACTATCAGTAATAAGGGAACAGGTGACAGGTGAAAGATAGGAAAGAACAGCAGCCGTGATTTTCCTTTACGTGCACAGACTGATTTAATAATCAATAAAGGGGTAGAAATCGTATGGAATAACAGTCTCTGTATCCTTATACAGTGGTGCTATATAAATAAATGGTGATAATGATTATGATGATAATACCTTAGTGGGAGGAACATCTTGTCCTATGTGAATTACTTTTGCTGAAAGGTCTGTGGACTGAGTTCAATATATATTTACACACATAACTTATCTATATTTAATTCACGTTTACTAAACATGAGCGATGTTATTTCTCTTATATACCTTGGAGTTTTATGATCGTTTAGTAGCCATATAAAAGCTTTAACTGACTATGTTAACATTCCTTAATTATATTTTTTTTATATCCCAGCCTGAATATAGGGGGAACACCCATTATAATTGTCTGAAAATGGGGGTACACCCATTATAACTGTATCCCAGTCTGAATATATGGGGGTACACCCATTATAACTGTAACCCAGTCTGAATATGGGGTACACCCATTATAACTGTATCCAACTCTGAATACGGGGTACACCCATTATAACTGTATCCCAGCCTGAATATGGGAGTACACCCATTATAACTGTATCCAACTCTGAATACGGGGTACACCCATTATAACCGTATCCCAGCCTGAATATGGGAGTACACCCATTATAACTGTATCCCAGTCTGAATATGGGGGTACACCCATTATAACTGTATACCAGTCTGAATATGGGGGTACACCCATTATAAATGTATCTCAGTCTGAATATGGGGGTACACCCATTATAACTGTATCTCAGCCTGAATATGGGAGTACACCCATTATAACTGTATCCCAGTCTGAATATGGGGGTACACCCATTATAACTGTATCCCAGTCTGAATATGGGGGTACACCCATTAACTGAATCCCAGTCTGAATATAGAGGTACACCCATTATAACTGTCTGAAAATGGGGGTACACCCATTATAACTGTAGCCCGGCCTGAATATGGGGGTACACCCATTATAACTGTATCCCAGTCTGAATATGGGGGTACACCCATTATAACTGTATCCCTGTCTGAATATGGGGGTACACCCATTATAACTGTATCCCTGTCTGAATATGGGGGTACACCCATTATAACTGTATCCCTGTCTGAATATGGGGGTACACCCATTATAACCGTATCCCAGCCTGAATATGGGAGTACACCCATTATAACTGTATCCAACTCTGAATATGGGGGTACACCTATTATAACTGTATCCCAGTCTGAATATGGGAGTACACCCATTATAACTGTATCCCAGTCTGAATATGGGGGTACACCCATTATAACTGTATCCCTGTCTGAATATGGGGGTACACCCATTATAACCGTATCCCAGCCTGAATATGGGAGTACACCCATTATAACTGTATCCAACTCTGAATATGGGGGTACACCTATTATAACTGTATCCCAGTCTGAATATGGGAGTACACCCATTATAACTGTATCCAACTCTGAATACGGGGTACACCCATTATAACCGTATCCCTGCCTGAATATGGGAGTACACCCATTATAACTGTATCCAACTCTGAATACGGGGTACACCCATTATAACCGTATCCCAGCCTGAATATGGGAGTACACCCATTATAACCGTATCCCAGCCTGAATATGGGAGTACACCCATTATAACTGTATCCCAGTCTGAATATGGGGGTACACCCATTATAACTGTATCATAGTCCGAATATGGGGGTACACCCTTTATAACTGTATCCCAGTCTGAATATGGGGGTACACCCATTATAACTGTATCCCAGCCTGAATATGGGAGTACACCCATTATAACTGTATCCCTGTCTGAATATGGGGGTACACCCATTATAACCGTATCCCAGCCTGAATATGGGAGTACACCCATTATAACTGTATCCAACTCTGAATATGGGGGTACACCCATTATAACTGTATCCCAGCCTGAATATGGGGGTACACCCATTATAACTGTATCCAACTCTGAATATGGGGGTACACCCATTATGACTGTATCCCAGCCTGAATATGGCGGTACACCCATTATAACTGTATCCAACTCTGAATACGGGGTACACCCATTATAACTGTATCCAACTCTGAATACGGGGTACACCCATTATAACCGTATCCCTGCCTGAATATGGGAGTACACCCATTATAACTGTATCCAACTCTGAATACGGGGTACATCCATTATAACCGTATCCCAGCCTGAATATGGGAGTACACCCATTATAACTGTATGCCAGTCTGAATATGGGGGTACACCCATTATAACCGTTTCCCAGCCTGAATTAATAACGTTTTAATAAATGTTCATTATTTGAAATATATATATTTATAAAAAATATATATATTTTAATATTTTGTGTCATTAATGACTATTAACAGGTGCCTTTATATTCCATGCATGTATTGGACATATCCTGCAGTGTACTGTCTGTTAGAGCACAGCGGACCTAGACCCGTCTTCATCACCGGACGTCAGTCCTTGTTTAGAAAAAACGCACAATACGTTAGGTTTGCCTGCTTTAATGAATCAGGCCTACAATTTCCTAATGAACAAGTTTCACAGCTTCTCTAAGCTGATTACAGTTGACCCTTGTAAAATTTAGTGTTTGCAGCTCTCTTACAAAATGTATTTTTAAAATCTAGTGAAGTGTTATTAACAAGCTACATCCTGGCATGTTCAACAACCAGTCATGACACCCCCATTATAAGTCAATCTGACATACATATTGAGGTGTTTAGGATAACCTCCCTGACTCTCTTCCATCTCTAACTTTGATTCAGCTGCCTTCCTTGGGATCCTGATCTTTCATATCTACAGCATGTATTGGACGAACAACATTAAACGAACGAATTGTATTCAAACGAACATTAAAAACCCACCTTTTCCTTAAAGCCTTCCAGTCTCATGTCTAAACTCCCACCGGTCGGCCACCTCTCTTTCTCATCCCTTCCTCGACTCCGTCTCCGTTTCTCCCGTCTCTCCGTCTCATCCATGTGTCTGTCTGTCTTCCCCTCCCTTTAGATTGTTCGCTCCTTTGAGCAGGGCTCTTCTACCTCCTGTTTCCATCACTTTTAACTCCGCTCTCCAGCTACTCAGCTCACCTCCTCTCAGTCCCTCTGCCCTCTGTCTCCTCTCGCTTCTCTCCGCTCCCCTCAGTGACTCTCAACCTGTCATCTGTGCCCACCCTCTTGGGCCATAGTTACCTGCCTATACTCACTTTTCCCCTCCCTCCCTCTCTTTCATGCTGTGCCTGAGCCCTCAGAGTTATAGTGCTTACTGTTACTTGTACTGTGCTGTTTCACCTTGTACTGTGCCATTGTTTGTCCCTGTACGGCGCTACGGATACTTTGTGGCGCCCTATAAATAAAAATTAATAATAATAATAATAATACAGCAGCCCCAGACAGTACCTGCTCAATAAGCAGCAACCTCCTCTCCATGTAGCCAATGGACCTGAGTGTTGCCAGTTGCTAATTTAGATTCAGAATATGAGCTTCCAGAGGAGCAACTTGCTGACATCTTAAATAATAGTATTCACCTTCCCAACACTTATTCCAGAACTGCAGACATAACACAAAATGTACAAAATGTAATGTTAACCCTTTGCATAAACGTATCATGATAGAAACGTCCAAATATATCAAGGGCTGTAACAAGGTGCATGAGAGAAACATTCTACAAAGGAAGAGAAGTATTAGAACACGAGGACATGTACTGACACTGGGGGGAAGTAGGGTCAGAGGAAATCTGAGGAACGACTTCACAGAAAGGGTAGTGGATAAGTGGAATAGTTTCCCATCAGAGGTGGTAGATGATAATACAGTAGAGCAATTGAAACATGCTTGGGATAGATATAAGGATATTCTTACAAAGAACTAAGGATCAAATAGGTTTTTAGATTAAAAGGTTACCATAGATTAAAAAATGGGCCGAATAAATGGGCCAAATGGTTCTTATCTGCCGTCAAATTATATGTTCTATGTTTCTATCACAAGAGGAAAAATTAATGAAATGCTTCCTGGTGTTGAACAATGTCCCTGTGTTAAACTACACACTTCTGAGAACACAAACACAGGAAACAGAGTAAACTCGGTTAGTCTTCCAGCCGAGGTGAAGTCTCAGATTGAAGCACCAGACAGAAGATAATACATATATTATTGATAGCATGAATGTAAATCAAACACAAAACCACTATTTTATGAAGTGCATAATTCATAGTCAGAACATTGTTCAACAAGCTCAGTGCTGCACAGCTCTCAAATAAAAGCTGCCCATTAATCACATATGGAGAGAGAGAGCTGAAGAGAACGATTATGGAACAAACATACACCATCAGTTATTGTAGAATGATAGTTTACTAACCGCATATACAAACAACCTGAGATGATGATATCCAGATAGGTCTTGGCATGGGTGTAAGGACAAATAATAACATCTAACCCTAAATAAGGGTATATAGTATATAATCCATGCAATAATAATACCAATAGAAAGTGAAAAGTCCAAGAGGCAATCCCAAACGGTAACGGCAAGTCCAAGCTCAAGGCAAATGGCTAGCTAGCGGCTCATGGCTCTATGTGAGAGAGTGTGTCTGGGAGAGTCTGATGCCGGCCAATCATTACAGAGGTTATGTACTTCATCGAGCTTTGTCTGGGTTGATGATTTAGCAGAGTTTTGATATAGATGCTTAATCCAAATGGTTTGGAAAATGTATATGTAAAGAATATTATATATGCACATGCTCAGTATTTTTAATCTGCTATTGACAATTTAGTTTGCTAAGTATCACATGACTACCATGGCAGCAACAGTCACATGACATAAGATGTAGTGCAAAGAGACGTTTTGGAACACTCTTTTCAGTGTGGCGTGCGCATTCACAGCACAATCCCCCACTATTCGTCTGAGAGCATGTACATAGACTCAGAGGTCAGCTGACCCTATCCTCAGCAACGAACTAGCGTGCTGACATACAAATGCTTTTCAGCTGAGAAACATTGCAGCCATATAAGTCTTCCTCATACATGTTACAAGGTATAAAATTAACTATTACAAAACAGAGTCCCCAGCTCTCTCCATTTGCAGCTCTCCACCATAAAGCTTCCGATGAGCAATTATAATGTCTCTTGAAATATCACCACCAATATGTAAAAAACAGATCATTAAATAAATAAAGTTGGATCTGCTCAGGTGGAAGAAGTGAATGATCTCGTGGTTGCGTTGCATAACGGTACCCGAGATCAATCTGCTACCTCGCAGCTCTATCTTTTACAGACCCTCCCGATGCCCAGAGCCATCCTGACACAACTGCATAGTTAGTTCATCCCCTTAGTGTGGAAGAATAAACCCCTACACATAACCTATGAAGGGCGCCCTCCAAGGGTGGTTTTCCAAACTTCCATCTGTACCACCCATTCAGTCACGTGACCAATGCCGTGGCCAAGGAGCAAATAACCATTCTCTGAGATGGGTAAATCTGGAAGCCTCTTTCTGTAAAACTGTTTCCCTGGCATCTGCTGCGGGTGTCTTAGACCGCGGCTTGCTGTAGTGCGGTCGCACCTGGTCACTGCATTTACTTGTCAAATTTGGGATCACTGTAAATTCCACTTTGGATCTAATCCATGACCTCCCTTTTCACGCACCTCTGGAATAAACCTGAGTATCCTCCAGGCCAATGCATGCCCTGCTTTTTAAATTGTCTGGAGAGAGGTATTAGAATGATTTTGGATACTTTGGAACATGGCCAGTGTACTCCTCTGGATATCTACAGGAAAAACTGACCAACAGGCAGTTAGTCCCTTTGTGTGTTTTCAGGTGAAACACTTTGCTAACTTCCTTCTTAATCCTGACATAACTAGGCCCTGACTCCACCTCTCTAGGGGTACGGTTTCTACACTCTCTCATTTGTTAATGTAACACCCCTTCCTGCTAAAGGGGGTTCATGGAAAATTGTTGTGTCTGTATCACTTACTTCTTCATGCACATCGCCTCCACCAAGTCTTAGTCTGGGTATATATGGATGTGGGTGTAATGCCCACCAAGGGGCGACTTGGGGAACCCCTGTAACCAAATACACTTCACACAGCTCTGACACACGATAAGATGGTTCTTCTATATAAAAATATTTACTTTCAAAATCTAAATTTTAAATAGGGAATAAAAAAATAATTAAAATCACAAACACTTTTATGAGGTTGTGTATTAGACTCACTATATAGTAATACATTAGGATGTTATAATATCTGTGTAATTTGGATATTATGCTATTTCTAATAGACTACTAAATTACCTTATAAACTAATCCTAACTCACTATAAAATACCACTAACACCTATATATAGATCATATCACACTAACGTACGTTATACTAGCCTGTAAGTAATACTAAATTACACTCATTACCTAGGTGAAGTACACTCTGGAGGTTTTTCGTCCAATTATAGTGCCAAACAACGACTGTTTAGCCCAATATAATATTGCATTAGTGTGTATGCTTACGTGATGAACGAGCCATTGTAAAGTACTGATCGTCGTTTCATTTGACTGCTCGTTCTGTTTCAAAATCTCGTTCCAACCTCCTTCCGATCCTGCCCTGTGTATGAATTCATCACCAATTGTTCAACCAACTGGCGATAGTTCCTCAAACAGCGATTTCTCTCTGGGCGCGTGTATGTAAATATAAGATCTCTCTACCTCTCCCACGTGGTGCGGTGTCAGAACATCAGGCAACTGGGAATAATGTGCTCTTATTGGAGAATCAATGGTAAATCTATATTACATGCTCCATATGACATTTATGTGTTGCTGTATGCAAGTGTCTTTCTTTCCTGAAGTGACAAGTGACATTATATTTGATTGCTTATTATTATAATATTCTTATGTTTATGTGTATTGAAATTACATATTATAGACAGTAAAACCTCTATACGTATAGAATTGTATTTAAATTATTATTATATATATATATATATATACTATACAGATGTGTATTGCATATGTCTGCTCGTATAATTAGACACCTGTGTCCATCCTGTCTAGAACAAAAGAACATAGCTGTGTACTGTATAGACGTGTACTGTATAGCTGTGTATTGTATAGCTGTGTATTACATAGCTGTGTATTGTATAGCTGTGTATTACATAGCTGTGTATTGTATAGACGTGTGTTGTATAGATGTGTATTGTATAGCTGTGTATTACATAGCTGTGTATTGTGTAGATGTGTATTGTATAGCTGTGTATTGTATAGACGTGTATTCTATAGCTGTGTATTACATAGCTGTGTATTGTATAGACATGTATTCTATAGCTGTGTATTACATAGCTGTGTATTGTATAGACGTGTATTCTATAGCTGTGTATTGCATAGCTGTGTATTGTATCGCATAGCTGTGTATAGTATAGCTGTGTATTGTATAGACGTGTATTGTATAGCTGTGTATTGTATAGATGTGTATTCTATAGCTGTGTATTACATAGCTGTGTATTGTATAGATGTGTATTGTATAGACCTGTATTGTATAGATGTGTATTCTATAGCTGTGTATTGCATAGCTGTGTATTGTATCGCTGTGTATTGCATCGCTATGTATTGTATAGACGTGTATTGTATAGACGTGTATTGTATAGATGTGTATTCTATAGCTGTGTATTGCATAGCTGGATATTGTATCGCTGTGTATTACATAGCTGTGTATTTTATAGACGTGTATTGTATAGACGTGTATTATATAGATGTGTATTCTATAGCTGTGTATTGCATAGCTGTGTATTGTATCGCTGTGTATTGCATAGCTGTGTATAGTATAGCTGTGTATTGTATAGACGTGTTGTATAGACGTGTGTTGTATAGACGTGTATTGTATAGCTGTGTATTGTATCACTGTGTATTGCATCGCTGTGTATTGCATCGCTGTGTATTGTATCGCTGTGTATTGTATCTGTGTATTATACGTATGTGTATTGCATAGGTCACCTTGGATAATTTAACAGCTGCATCCACCTTGTGTGTTTCCCATAGACCATACATGTGTTTTGAACATGTTAATTTGTTTTGCCTTTATTTCAAGTCTAGAATTATTGGTATGGCACCAAATAAACCACATGTTTTGTATCAATACCATTTATTTTTCAATAATATCCATACAAATGGATGCAGAAAAAAGTAATAGCATAACTTCTTAATGCAATAAAATAATATTTAACGTTTACCTGGCTGCTGCATTCTAACATTACTTTCTCATATACTTGTAACAAATCAAGGACATTTTTCTCCAGTTTCATGATTTTTTTCTTCCATACATTACACAATGTCATTCTGCCATGGCACAGCACACTCAACATTAAAATACTGTAGGTAGGCCTCCCTGTTTAATTTGACCATGTGACTTCCACTTCTCATCTGCCTTGACTCCAGTGGTATCAACCGAACAACTTCCGCTACTTCTACGTTGTTGACCATATTGGTCTGCGTACCACGCACAAAGGGGCTTTTACGTCTAAGAAAGTTGTGTAGGACACAACAAGCCATCACCACTTTGTCCACCTTGGCTAGGCGTAGATTTACGGCTGAATGAAAAATTCTGAACCTGTTGCTCAAAATACCAAACGCATTCTCCACAACGCACCTAGCGCTTGACAACCTTTAATTAAAGATTCTCCTATCCGTTGACAGATTGCATTGTGGGTATTGTGTAATGTAAACGCTTCATCTGCCACAAATACAAAACTTAGCCCATATTTTGTGTTACTTTCTGGTGGTAGATTAAGTTCATTGTTTGTAAGTTTCTCATGGAAGGGAGTCTGCTCCAATGCGCCTCCATCTAAGACTTTCCCATTGTTTCCAATGTCCCTGCAACCCTACGGGCACAAGTATGTGACAGCATACTGTACACGGAGCCCATCCCCAATGGAAAATAGGAAAATTTTGCACCATTAACATGTGAACCCCTTGTTCTTATCGCATTGCACAATTTTTATATAATCCGTATACTTCCTACTTTAATAAAATAATATCTTTTAAAAAAAACAACAGAATATTTCTTGTACCAACCTTCATATACTGTCCACACAGAACTTGAACTATAGCGTCACAGGTCTCAGGTATGATCAAACCCAGAGCTTGTGGTGAAATTGAGTTGTATGTGAGATCTGCCAGTGTCTTTCCTGTGTCCAAAAATCTCAGGGTATCAACCAGTCTCTGCTCTGCAGATACGGGTCTCCTTAAATGGGTGTCCTCTTTCTGGATGAGGGGGGGGACCAGTTGGAGCAGTTCCTGGAACCTAGGTTCATTCCTCCTCAGGAAATTCCTGAAGTTTTCTGGCCTAGAAAAAGACCAAGAGTTTGCTGTAGTTCAACAGTATCCATTATATAAAACAAATCGGTAATGTGCAGAAGTGAGCGAAGGACAGAATACTATACACAAAGATGTGTTATAGAATGAATGGGGATGACCTGCTTCCTTTCCTTCAATCTAAGTTTGTGGGAGTTTTTGCTAGTGGTGTTCAGCCCTTTTATTTAAGTTTATTTGGCAAATCGCTGCAGAGAGGCTATATTTGGTTTCAGTGTTTACAGAATTGCAATGATTTGCGACAACTTTATCCCTGTAAAAAAATCGCTGGCCAGTAGGTTGGTTGTGCAAAAATCGTCTAAAAAGTGAATAGTGTGTACGCATGAACCGACCAACCAATCAGATCTGTAGTCGTAAGTACTATCGTTGAAGATTATTATTATTATTATTCATTTTTATTTATAGGGCGCCACAAAGTATCCGTAGCGCCGTACAAGGACAAACAATGGCACAGTACAAGTAACAGTAAGCACTATAACTCTGGGGGCTCAGGCACAGCATGAAAGAGAGTCAGGTAACTATGGCCCAAGAGGGTGGGCACGGATGACAGGTTGAGAGTCACTGAAAGGAGCGGAGAGAAGCGAGAGGAGACAGAGGGCAGAGGGACTGAGAGGAGGTGAGCTGAGTAGCTGGAGAGCGCAGTTAAAGTGATGGAAACAGGAGGTAGGAGAGCCCTGCTCAAAGGAGCGAACAATCTAAAGGGAGGGGAAGACAGACAGACACATGGATGAGACGGAGAGACGGGAGGAAGGGGGAGAAGGGAAGAAGGGATGAGAAAGAGAGGTAGCCGACCGGTGGGAGTTTAGGCATGAGACTGGAAGGCTTTAAGGAAAAGGTGGGTTTTTAATGTTTGAAAGAGGACAGATTAGGGGAAGTTCTGATGGAGCGGGGGAGCTTGTTCCAATGGAGGGGAGCGGCGCGGGAGAAGTCTTGGATACGTGCGTGAGAAGAGGTAATCAGAGGGGAAGAGAGGCGACGATCGTTGGACGATCGCAGTGAGCAGGAGGAAGTGTGAATAGAGATAAGGTTAGAGATGTAGGGAGCAGTGGAGTTGGCGAGGGCCTTGTAAGTCAGAGTGAGGAGCTTGAAAAGGATTCTGTAGGGGAAGGGGAGCCAGTGAAGGGCTTGGTAGAGTGGGGATACAGAGGTGGAACGGCGAGAGAGGAAAATAAGCCTAGCAGCGGCGTTAAGTACAGATCTAAGGGGAGCGAGATGAGAGAGGGGGAGGCCGATAAGGAGAAGGTTGCAGTAGTCCAAGCGGGAGATAATCAGAGAGTGGACGAGAGATTTGGTGGCATCCTGGGAGAGGAAGGGCCGAATGCGGGCAATGTTGCGAAGCTGGAAACGGCAGGATTTGGCGAGAGAGTGAATGTGAGGGGCAAAGGAGTGAGAGGAGTCGAGGATGACACCTAGGCAGCGGAGTTGGGGAACAGGGGAGATAGATGAGTTGTCAACAGTGATGGAGAGGTCAGAGGGGAAGGAGGTACGAGAGGGAGGAAAGACAATGAGTTCAGTTTTAGCAAGATTGAGTTTAAGAAATCTAGAGGACATCCAGGAGGAGATGGCAGAGAGGCATGCGGATACCCTGGAAAGAAGGGAGGGAGAGAGATCAGGAGAGGAAAGGTAGAGTTGAGTGTCATCAGCATAAAGGTGGTACTTGAGGCCGAAGGAGCTGATGAGTGCACCCAGAGAAGAGGTGTATAGTGAGAATAGTAAGGGTCCAAGGACAGAGCCCTGAGGGACC
This sequence comes from Mixophyes fleayi, assembly GCF_038048845.1. Classification (NCBI taxonomy): domain Eukaryota; kingdom Metazoa; phylum Chordata; class Amphibia; order Anura; family Limnodynastidae; genus Mixophyes; species Mixophyes fleayi. Next base: position 346,406,736 of record NC_134404.1, on the reverse strand, counting down.
CCGACTGGAAGGGAGGAAGAAGGGGAGAGAGAATCAGAGGTGGAAACAGAGAAGGAATGGTCTGCAAGGTAAGAGGTGAACCAGGAGAGGACGGTACCGGAGAGGCCAATGGACTGAAGGGTGTGAAGCAGGAGGGGGTGGTCAACGGTGTCAAAGGCCGCTGAGAGGTCGAGGAGAATCAGGAGGGAGTAGTGGCCCATGGCTTTAGCCGAGAGGAGATCGTTCGTAACTTGAGCCAGGGCAGTTTCAGTGGAATGGAGGGGGCAGAAGCATGATTGGAGAGGGTCAAGGAGGGAGTGTTCAGAGAGGTAGGTGGAGAGACGGTTGCAGACAAGTCTCTCGAGTATTTTGGAGGCAAATGGGAGAAGGGAAATGGGGCGGTAATTAGAGAGTGAGGTGGGGTCAAGATTGGGTTTCTTGAGAATGGGTGAGACGAGAGCATGTTTAAAGGCAGAGGGCAAGATGCCGGTGGAGAGGGACAGATTAAAGAGGTGAGCGAGGTGGGAGCAGGTGGAGGCGGAAAGGGAGCAAAGAAGGTGAGAAGGGATGGGGTCCTGGGGGCAGGTAGAAGGGGGGGGAAGAAGAAATGAGAGAGTGGACTTCCTCACCCGAAGGTGGGGCAGAAGGAGAGAAGGAGTTGGTGGCTGGGGGGAGAGGGGGGGGGAGAGTGGAGGGGGGAGGAAGGGCGAGAGGGGGGGTGGCGGAAGAGTGGGTGGAGGAGATTTCAAGTCTGATGGCCGCGATTTTAGAGGAGAAAAAGGAGGTGAAGTCAGTGGCAGATAAGGAGGAAGGGAGGGGGGGAGGTGGGGGAGACAGGAGAGTGTTAAATGTACCAAAGAGGCGGCGGGGGTTGGAGGACTGGGAGGAGATGAGGGATTTGAAGAAGGATTGCTTAGCGAGCGAGAGGGCAGAGCTGTAGGAGGAGAGGATAAACTTGAAGTGGAGGAAATCAGCCAGGGAGCGAGATTTTCCCCAGTGGCGTTCAGCAGTACGAGAGCATTTTTGGAGGAAACGGGTAAGTTTGGAGTGCCAGGGTTGGGGATTGGAGCAGCGAAGGTGGATGGGCTGGGCAGGGGCAACCGCATCAAGGGCGTAGGAGAGGGTTTGGTTATAGAGGGAGGCCGCCTGATTAGGGCAGATAACACATTGGTCGGAAAATTCTTCAGTGTACCTAGCCTTAGATTAAATATTAACTAATTAATATTAGCGCACACTTAAAACTTCACAGTACTGATTCTTACAATATCCCTCGCTTCCAGGTCAGGCTATCGTTGGTGCACTTATAATCCCGTTGGTAGCTACTTATCACTTAGTTATATGTATATTTTATTTTCTCCAGATATGTATGTGAATTCCATATCACTAACAATACAAATGATATAACAAATTGATATATAATTCAGCCTCTGAAATAAGTATTTCAAATGACTCAAATAATATATTGACTGGACCTACATCACAGTCTCTGAAATAAACATTTATACTAATGCATATGATATCTTGAATGTCTCTATATCACAGTATTTGAAGTATTTATACTGATTTTGAAATATTTATATCTCCCTTTCACTTCTGGTTTATGTAATATAAGGATGTGATAGTTTCTCAGGTTTACTCACAAGAACCAGGGATGATTATACCAATGCAGCTTTTCTCACTGTTTTTTTCCCAGAGGGTTGTTTTTTTTTTTCCAAAATTATGTTTCTCCTCACAGACGCTTTGGCTTCATAGATAATTCTCTTTACATATATTTCCATCAGCTGCTTTTTTTAAAATGTTGATCTCCACAAATACAGCCTTTTACATACACATCTCTTAATAGATCAATCCCATTAATATATCTCTATCTTCTCACAGATCTGTCTCAATTAGCTTTCTCCTCCTCACACATAGGTCTATTTCCTCACTCCTTTACCCTGGTGTCCAATCAAACCGTTATTCCTCCTCTTTCCACTGTAACTGACACACTCGCTTGTCAGTTCTGGTGTGATTGTGCAATATCTTCCTGGATGCCAGGAACTCTGGGATATGTAGTTCCAGTCAGCACCAGCTGCCAAACAGGCCGCTGTCTCGAAACACAAGACTTGTTGAGAATTTGACTTGGGTGGATGACTACAGGAGGACACAGGGTCCAGTTTCTTCTTTGATCAAGGAGAACACCTATACAGTATATTATAAGTGATATCTGGTTCCCACTAGATTAAAGAGGATCTATGGAATGGTTTCTGATCAATGTTGGAAAGGTTGTGGTGAGATTGTATCTTTGGTCCAGATCTGGTGGTCCTGACATAACCAATCTCATCAGCGATATTACTAAAGTCTCAATTTCTAAGTTCACCTGGTCCTTTCTCCTCAGACTCACACTGGAGGGGTTGGATAGGAACTCTGATAAACTCTCCATGCAATCCTCAATGCGGCCAGCTTGTTCGGTTGCAACCCAGACGCGGCAGCTTCTCAATAAAATACGGTTCTTGACAACGATGGAGAAAGTCTCAGAGTACCTATAGTAAATTCCACAAATATACCCAAATCTGTAGTGAGTGGTGCATCTATAATAGTTTAACCGCCCAAAAGGACCCCTCCTAGGACTTTTCAGACCTTCTTCTCTAGTTATGCTTAAGCCTTAGTCTTTGCTGTTGATTACTAACCCGTGTCAGCTTAATTTAGCTGACCATAGCATGTGAGTGCTTCTACTTTTCACGTACTGGACCTGTGAACACAGGGGGTCCCGGGCTTGGCCTCAATCCCCCATCCTTGAAATTACTCCCCCTTCCCTATCCTATAGCCTCACATACTTTCACACTCCCTTAATGTTCTGAGTTTGTTTATCCTGTGAGTGCCACTCACACTCACAAGCTTCTAGAATACTTCAACCTGTTCCATTCTACATTTTCATGCCCACTACCCAGTATTTTTTCCTCAATGTGTCATTTGCTTATGACCTTCTTTACAACTGCTACTTCTATGATTACTGTCATCTGCCGTTATACTGTTTTTTGGAAACAAATGTTTTGAAAGTTCTTTTTTTTTTTAAACAAAAGTTGCAAAGGGAAGTTGGATATCCTAGAAAAATGACTCAGATTCTTGTTAACAAGGGAACGGTACAAAACATGTTTAAAAAAATTTAATTACATTTATTGTTGCAGCTTTCATTTAAATTTGTATTTTATTAGATGTGAACTAATTCTATCCAAACTTATTTTTTTAGTTTTTGTAAATAGCCTAGAAGGGCTAAATTTTATATTATTTTACAGCTCAAAGCACAAGCAAAATAATATACACAAATCTGGGCTCTAACACAGTGTACCAGTATGCATCACACATCAGCTAACATCCCCACGAGTAATATCTTAGGCTGTGCCCCTCACTACATACAATCTGATGCCCCTTAACCAATTCTTTCTCAGTTGCAGATGATCTGCTGGAAACGGTGATGTATTCCTGGCTTTACAGCACTATGGTAAATCCTAAGAGACATCACCATTTACTGCAAACATAACAGTGCAACATAGAACGCAGAGTCTGCTTTCTATAACACCATTTAGGAGCTCATAAAGCTGCTTCCTATATAGGAAGCACTGGAAAGAGGGCTGTCACTGACAGCTTAGATGCTATATGGGGTATCACTAGGAGTACAGAAGAGGGAAGGGATGAGTGGATGCCTGCAGTGTATCAATATGTACATCCTTACACAGCATATTAAAGGCACTATACTTATTCCCAGCTGGCAGATATTATTATTATTATTATCCTTTATTTGCTTAGCGCCACAAGGGTTCCGCAGCGCCGTACACTGAACAAAACAGTAGACTATACAGGGTAAGACATTACTGAACAATAAACAATAAATACCAAACTTCAGAGGCTCCAGGCAGGCTAATGCAGTAAGGACGGAGCAGAAGAACAGGTATGGATACAGGAGGGAAGAGGGCCCTGCTCAAGTGAGCTTACATCCTAAGGGAGGGTAAACAAGACTCAGGCACAAAGGGAGTCAGTTGATGCATATGGGAGGGAGAAGGGGCCGGGAGGAGAGAGGGGAATATGGGTTAGGTGGAAGGATGGTAGGCTTTGAGGAAGAGGTGAGTTTTAAGTGCTCGTTTGAAGGAGCTTAGATTGGGAGAGAGACGGATATAGCGAGGGAGGTTGTTCCAGTGAAGGGGGGCTGCACGGGAGAAGTCCTGGATTCTGGAGTGGGAAGAGGTGACCAGGGTGGAGGAGAGGCGACGATCTCTCCTCCACCCTCATGGGCACTCATCAACATGAGTGCCCATGCAGCACAAAAGATAAATGTCACATAACAAGCAGGAGTGGCCATCAGCTGAGCAGGGAGGCACGGAGTCTAACGCACACCCGGTATTCACCAGAGACCCCCACAAGGGAGTTTGAACTTTGCTGCAGAGGGTGCACAGGTCGCGGTTCTCCGAGACAGTCACCAGTGTAGACAGACGTGGTCGAACAGATCCGGGTCAGAACCAACCAGGCAGAACATACACAGGGGTGATCCAGAGAATAGTCAGGTCAAGCCAGGAGTCAAAAACCAGAGGAACAATAAGGCACCAAAAGGAGATCCGGGAAAGTAGTCAAAAAGCCAAGTCAAAACAAATGTAATGGAGGAGGCAGGTACCAGAAAGTGCTGGAGCAGGTTGTGAGACCAATATTCTGGCACTTTAGTGGTGGAAGAGACTGATATATATAGAGAAGGATGAGCTCTAATTGACCAGATAGATTTCAGTGGTCAAAAAAACACATATAGATGATGGAAGATGGCGCTAAATGATTTGTCTTTGTATGTGAACATGAATGATAGCGTTTTTCAATTTCTCACTCTTCTGTAGTGTAGTATTTTTCACATCAGTTCTTTGAATGTGTAAATTCTTCTTGGTGAGCCGACGTGTCATATGTGGACAAAAAAGAAGAAAAAAATCATGGTGCCGTATTTCTTTAAAATCCTTTGGATTATATCTGCAAAGACTGTGTTTCAACAAATTCCTCTAAATAGTACTCAGTTAACTGGAAAGAACAAACGAAAAAAAAAAATCTTAAAACAGATCCCGGACTCGGGTACAGATGTATCCTTACCACATACAGATGATAATAACAGCATGTATTGGAAAGAAACAGTCAGATCCCTGCTCGATGATAACCTCAGAGTGTCGGCTTAAATGTCTCCCAATGCTTCTGTGGTGAATATCAGCTGATCCCGATGTCCACTCTCCCCACACTAACATGTTTCAATCCAAATATCTTTATCAAGGTTTTCAGCGGTCAGACACAGCTGACCGCCGACTGGTGAGAGAGAAAGCATCCTGCTCACTAGCAACGGAATGCAGCGTCTTCTGTGCATGCAGTAAGTGGCAGGCAAGAAGATGTCTAAGCAACGGGACGCGATCATCAGGAAAGACAGGCGGCCTTCTCCTGCACCTAGAGACAGTGCGGAGATGGCGCCTGACACTAAAGCCTTCTCCGGGACCAGGAAAGGAAGGTGGTTCAATTAAGATAAATAATGAAGGACAGTCATGGCTACAATGGCAACTTTAATATTGGTGGCTGACACTACTTCTGCCTTACAGTATCCACATGTGGTGGCCGAGTACTGATGGGATTTCCTTCCCTTACCTTGTCCTCCAGACACGATTCAGGTTCTTTTTTATTCGGACATCTGGTGGTCAGGAGATAAATACTTCAATGAGAGGGACAAGGATTGGTCAAATAACTTGGGTTTATTTATAATGCGGTAAAGATAATTTTGGTAAGCCCCCGCACCACTGACCCCTTCAACTCAAAGGCAATGATAAAACATTCATTTGATCAACATAGAGCACAATAGCATTTAACATATAATATACAATAAATCAATTTTCAGGTAAATCACTTAACATTAACATTCAACTTAAACATTTGGTGCACCAATATTATCCCTGGTAACGTTACCATATTTTACACTCAGTCCTGGGTTGAACTGTGCACAGGAATTTAGTAGAAGTGCTGCACGTGGTTGGGGCCCATAAATTACTTTTTCACGCCAAATAAGCTGATGATCTTTTGTATTACACAGTCTCTTTTATGTGTATTCACAGACCTCTCTATTTTCTCTCCTCTCACACTGTTCTCAGTACATAGCTCAGTCTGTTTAGTGTGATGTCACAGATCTCTATACTGCTTATTTGTTTTCAGTACTTTCCTTTTTACTCACACCTCTCTTTGGCTGACTTCTTATCTTCTTCTCTCTCAGTCTATGCAGACACAGGGATCTCTCTCCCGCAGAAGTCTAGAACGTTCCTCTTCCCACTGCCTTCTGGGAGTTCACAGTTATTACCAAAGTTAGTGGACTTGTTGCTACGCCACACACTCCTCCTTCCTGTTACTCCCGGCAACCACCAACCACTCCCAACTGTCACTTCTCCCTCAAGAAAATATATATATATATATATTTTTTTTTTAAATCTTTATAAACACTTTTAACAATTAACAAATTAAATTAACAACATATAGATACACCCCAGGGTACTCAGATTTTGGGGCACCACACACACACTCTCCCCACCCAGGATTGTTATTACACTACCTTATGCATCAGATGATCCCTACACCTTTTATGTTGTAAGCTCATTAGAGCAGCCCATCTTTTTCTTCTGTTTCATGTTATGGTATGTTATTTATTTGTACTATGATCCCCTCAACCTACAGCTCTATGTAATATGTTGGCGCTTTACAAATAAAGGAAGATAGAAAGACACCAGAGCTCCTTACTGGACCTTTGAGGGCACACCCCGAACACCTTCACACCTTAAAGCCACGTCTTGGGGCTTTCACAGCAGAGACAGACACTGTTATATGAAAGACAGTAGTTATGGGGTGTAGCATACAGCTCCACCACAAAATGTCATTGGATATTGAAATGTCATTTTATTGCATTTTGTACACAATAATTCTTCTAGAAATATTAAAGGGGTGACCATGTTCAGAATTACCCCCCACTTCAGGTAGATAAGAAAAATGTCCCAACAGTAGACCTTCAACATGAACCAACAGTGTGATACAAAGGTTTATGAATGGTAAAAAAAACACTTCCAACAACTGAATTTGCTTAAGTGGCCTTAATTGTCTTCATTGCGCATTTCAAAATGTGCAGCTTCTTCCTGGTCTTTGGAAACACTCCCGCAAAATAGGGGTGCAGCAATTCCACTAAACGAGCAAGGTGCACACTGGAGAAATGTTTAATCTAATTCCAACCTACATCAATTTTACGCCACCGTCTTCATACATGTGATCTTTCCTCCTAGCTTAGCTTATACTCATTTATGCAAGTGAGGGGACACCGGGACTGTCTGTATTACATGTGTCCTGAGAGTGAGGGGACACCGGGACTGTCTGTATAACATGTGTCCTGAGAGTGAGGGGACATCGGGACTGTCTGTATTACATGTGTCCTGAGAGTGAGGGGACACCGGGACTGTCTGTATTACATGTGTCCTGAGAGTGAGGGGACATCGGAACTGTCTGTATTACATGTGTCCTGAGAATGAGGGGACATCGGGACTTTTTGTATTACATGTGTCCTGAGAGTGAGAGGACACGAGACTGTCTGCATTATATGTGTCCTAAGAGTGAGGGGACACAGGGACTGTCTGTATTACACGTGTCCTGAGAGTGAGAGGACACAGGGACTGTCTGTATTACGTGTCCTGAGAGTGAGGGGACATCGGGACTGTCTGTATTACGTGTCCTGAGATTGTGAGGACATCTGGACTGTCTGTATTACGTGTTCTGAGAATGAGGGGACATCAGGACTTTCTGTATTACATGTGTCCTGAGAGTGAGGGGACACGGGACTGTCTGCATTATATGTGTCCTAAGAGTGAGGGGACATGGGGACTGTCTGTATTACGTGTGTCCTGAAAATGTGAGGGCATCTGGACTGTCTGTATTACGTGTCCTGAGAATGAGGGGAAACCGGGACTGTCTGTATTGCGTGTCCTGAGAATGAGGGTACATCGGGACTCTCTGTATTACACGTGTCCTGAGAATGAGGGGACATCGGGACTGTCTGTATTACATGTGTCCTGAGAGTGAGGGGACACGGGACTGTCTGCATTACATGTGTCCTAAGAGTGAGGGGACACAGGGACTGTCTGTATTACGTGTGTCCTGAGAGTGAGGGGACATCGGGACTGTCTGTATTACGTGTCCTGAGAGTGAGAGGACATCAGGACTGTCTGTAATACGTGTCCTGAGAATAAGGGGACATCGTGACTGTCTGTATTACGTGTTCTGAGAATGAGGGGACATCGGGACTTTCTGTATTACATGTGTCCTGAGAATGAGGGTACATTGGGACTCTCTGTATTACACGTGTCCTGAGAGTGAGGGGACATCGGGACTGTCTGTATTACGTGTCCTGAGAATGAGGGGACATTGGGACTGTCTGTATTACATGTGTCCTGAAAGTGAGGGGACATCGGGACTGTCTGTATTACGTGTTCTGAGAATGAGGGGACATCGGGACTTTCTGTATTACATGTGTCGTGAGAGGACACGAGACTGTCTGCATTATATGTGTCCTAAGAGTGAGGGGACACAGGGACTGTCTGTATTACGTGTGTCCTGAGAGTGAGGGGACATCCGGACTGTCTGTATTACGTGTCCTGAGATTGTGAGGACATCTGGACTGTCTGTCTTACGTGTTCTGAGAATGAGGGGACATCGGGACTTTCTGTATTACATGTGTCCTGAGAGTGAGGGGACACGGGAATGTCTGCATTATATGTGTCCTAAGAGTGAGGGGACATGGGGACTGTCTGTATTACGTGTGTCCTGAGAATGTGAGGGCATCTGGACTGTCTGTATTGCGTGTCCTGAGAATGAGGGTACATCGGGACTCTCTGTATTACACGTGTCCTGAGAATGAGGGGACATCGGGACTGTCTGTATTACGTGTCCTGAGAGTGAGGGGACATTGGGACTGTCTGTATTACGTGTCCTGAGAGTGAGGGGACATCGGGACTGTCTGTATTACGTGTCCTGAGAATGATGGTACATTGGGACTGTCTGCATTACATGTGTCCTGAGAATGAGGGGACATTGGGACTGTCTGTATTACATGTGTCCTGAGAGTGAGGGGACACCGAGACTGTCTGTATTACGTGTTCTGAGAATGAGGGGACATCGGGACTGTCTGTATTACATGTGTCCTGAGAATGAGGGGACATTGGGACTGTCTGTAATACATGTGTCCTGAGAGTGAGGGGACACCGAGACTGTCTGTATTACGTGTTCTGAGAATGAGGGGACATCGGGACTTTCTGTATTACATGTGTCCTGAGAGTGAGGGGACACAGGGACTGTCTGTATTACGTGTGTCCTGAGAGTGAGGGGACATCGGGACTGTCTGTATTACGTGTCCTGAGAATGAGGGTACATCGGGACTCTCTGTATTACATGTGTCCTGAGAGTGAGGGGACACGGGACTGTCTGTATTACGTGTTCTGAGAATGAGGGGACATCGGGACTGTCTGTATAACATGTGTCCTGAGAATGAGGGGACATTGGGACTGTCTGTAATACATGTGTCCTGAGAGTGAGGGGACACCGAGACTGTCTGTATTACGTGTTCTGAGAATGAGGGTACATCGGGACTCTCTGTATTACATGTGTCCTGAGAGTGAGGGGACACAGGGACTGTCTGTATTACGTGTCCTGAGAATGAGGGGACATTGGGACTGTCTGTAATACATGTGTCCTGAGAGTGAGGGGACACCGAGACTGTCTGTATTACGTGTTCTGAGAATGAGGGTACATCGGGACTCTCTGTATTACATGTGTCCTGAGAGTGAGGGGACACAGGGACTGTGAGTGAGGGGACATCGGGACTGTCTGTATTACGTGTCCTGAGAATGATGGTACATTGGGACTGTCTGCATTACATGTGTCCTGAGAATAGGGGACATTGGGACTGTCTGCATTACATGTGTCCTGAGAATGAGGGGACATTGGGACTGTCTGTATTACATGTGTCCTGAGAGTGAGGGGACACCGAGACTGTCTGTATTACGTGTTCTGAGAATGAGGGGACATCGGGACTGTCTGTATTACATGTGTCCTGAGAATGAGGGGACATTGGGACTGTCTGTAATACATGTGTCCTGAGAGTGAGGGGACACCGAGACTGTCTGTATTACGTGTTCTGAGAATGAGGGGACATCGGGACTTTCTGTATTACATGTGTCCTGAGAGTGAGGGGACACAGGGACTGTCTGTATTACGTGTGTCCTGAGAGTGAGGGGACATCGGGACTGTCTGTATTACGTGTCCTGAGAATGAGGGTACATCGGGACTCTCTGTATTACATGTGTCCTGAGAGTGAGGGGACACGGGACTGTCTGTATTACGTGTTCTGAGAATGAGGGGACATCGGGACTGTCTGTATAACATGTGTCCTGAGAATGAGGGGACATTGGGACTGTCTGTAATACATGTGTCCTGAGAGTGAGGGGACACCGAGACTGTCTGTATTACGTGTTCTGAGAATGAGGGTACATCGGGACTCTCTGTATTACATGTGTCCTGAGAGTGAGGGGACACAGGGACTGTCTGTATTACGTGTCCTGAGAATGAGGGGACATTGGGACTGTCTGTAATACATGTGTCCTGAGAGTGAGGGGACACCGAGACTGTCTGTATTACGTGTTCTGAGAATGAGGGTACATCGGGACTCTCTGTATTACATGTGTCCTGAGAGTGAGGGGACACAGGGACTGTGAGTGAGGGGACATCGGGACTGTCTGTATTACGTGTCCTGAGAATGATGGTACATTGGGACTGTCTGCATTACATGTGTCCTGAGAATAGGGGACATTGGGACTGTCTGCATTACATGTGTCCTGAGAATGAGGGGACATTGGGACTGTCTGTATTACATGTGTCCTGAGAGTGAGGGGACACCGAGACTGTCTGTATTACGTGTTCTGAGAATGAGGGGACATCGGGACTGTCTGTATTACATGTGTCCTGAGAATGAGGGGACATTGGGACTGTCTGTAATACATGTGTCCTGAGAGTGAGGGGACACCGAGACTGTCTGTATTACGTGTTCTGAGAATGAGGGGACATCGGGACTTTCTGTATTACATGTGTCCTGAGAGTGAGGGGACACAGGGACTGTCTGTATTACGTGTGTCCTGAGAGTGAGGGGACATCGGGACTGTCTGTATTACGTGTCCTGAGAATGAGGGTACATCGGGACTCTCTGTATTACATGTGTCCTGAGAGTGAGGGGACACGGGACTGTCTGTATTACGTGTTCTGAGAATGAGGGGACATCGGGACTGTCTGTATAACATGTGTCCTGAGAATGAGGGGACATTGGGACTGTCTGTAATACATGTGTCCTGAGAGTGAGGGGACACCGAGACTGTCTGTATTACGTGTTCTGAGAATGAGGGTACATCGGGACTCTCTGTATTACATGTGTCCTGAGAGTGAGGGGACACAGGGACTGTCTGTATTACGTGTCCTGAGAATGAGGGGACATTGGGACTGTCTGTAATACATGTGTCCTGAGAGTGAGGGGACACAGAGACTGTCTGTATTACGTGTTCTGAGAATGAGGGTACATCGGGACTCTCTGTATTACATGTGTCCTGAGAGTGAGGGGACACAGGGACTGTGAGTGAGGGGACATCGGGACTGTCTGTATTACGTGTCCTGAGAATGAGGGGACATCGGGACTGTCTGTATTACGTGTCCTGAGAATGATGGTACATTGGGACTGTCTGCATTACATGTGTCCTGAGAATGAGGGGACATTGGGACTGTCTGTATTACATGTGTCCTGAGAGTGAAGGGACACCGAGACTGTCTGTATTACGTGTTCTGAGAATGAGGGGACATCGGGACTGTCTGTATTACATGTGTCCTGAGAATGAGGGGACACAGGGACTGTCTGTATTACGTGTCCTGAGAATGAGGGGACATTGGGACTGTCTGTAATACATGTGTCCTGAGAGTGAGGGGACACCGAGACTGTCTGTATTACGTGTTCTGAGAATGAGGGTACATCGGGACTCTCTGTATTACATGTGTCCTGAGAGTGAGGGGACACAGGGACTGTGAGTGAGGGGACATCGGGACTGTCTGTATTACGTGTCCTGAGAATGATGGTACATTGGGACTGTCTGCATTACATGTGTCCTGAGAATAGGGGACATTGGGACTGTCTGCATTACATGTGTCCTGAGAATGAGGGGACATTGGGACTGTCTGTATTACATGTGTCCTGAGAGTGAGGGGACACCGAGACTGTCTGTATTACGTGTTCTGAGAATGAGGGGACATCGGGACTGTCTGTATTACATGTGTCCTGAGAATGAGGGGACATTGGGACTGTCTGTAATACATGTGTCCTGAGAGTGAGGGGACACCGAGACTGTCTGTATTACGTGTTCTGAGAATGAGGGGACATCGGGACTTTCTGTATTACATGTGTCCTGAGAGTGAGGGGACACAGGGACTGTCTGTATTACGTGTGTCCTGAGAGTGAGGGGACATCGGGACTGTCTGTATTACGTGTCCTGAGAATGAGGGTACATCGGGACTCTCTGTATTACATGTGTCCTGAGAGTGAGGGGACACGGGACTGTCTGTATTACGTGTTCTGAGAATGAGGGGACATCGGGACTGTCTGTATAACATGTGTCCTGAGAATGAGGGGACATTGGGACTGTCTGTAATACATGTGTCCTGAGAGTGAGGGGACACCGAGACTGTCTGTATTACGTGTTCTGAGAATGAGGGTACATCGGGACTCTCTGTATTACATGTGTCCTGAGAGTGAGGGGACACAGGGACTGTCTGTATTACGTGTCCTGAGAATGAGGGGACATTGGGACTGTCTGTAATACATGTGTCCTGAGAGTGAGGGGACACCGAGACTGTCTGTATTACGTGTTCTGAGAATGAGGGTACATCGGGACTCTCTGTATTACATGTGTCCTGAGAGTGAGGGGACACAGGGACTGTGAGTGAGGGGACATCGGGACTGTCTGTATTACGTGTCCTGAGAATGAGGGGACATCGGGACTGTCTGTATTACGTGTCCTGAGAATGATGGTACATTGGGACTGTCTGCATTACATGTGTCCTGAGAATGAGGGGACATTGGGACTGTCTGTATTACATGTGTCCTGAGAGTGAAGGGACACCGAGACTGTCTGTATTACGTGTTCTGAGAATGAGGGGACATCGGGACTGTCTGTATTACATGTGTCCTGAGAATGAGGGGACATTGGGACTGTCTGTAATACATGTGTCCTGAGAGTGAGGGGACACCGAGACTGTCTGTATTACGTGTTCTGAGAATGAGGGGACATCGGGACTTTCTGTATTACATGTGTCCTGAGAGTGAGGGGACACAGGGACTGTCTGTATTACGTGTGTCCTGAGAGTGAGGGGACATCGGGACTGTCTGTATTACGTGTGTCCTGAGAGTGAGGGGACATCGGGACTGTCTGTATTACGTGTCCTGAGAATGAGGGTACATCGGGACTCTCTGTATTACATGTGTCCTGAGAGTGAGGGGACACGGGACTGTCTGTATTACGTGTTCTGAGAATGAGGGGACATCGGGACTGTCTGTATAACATGTGTCCTGAGAATGAGGGGACATTGGGACTGTCTGTAATACATGTGTCCTGAGAGTGAGGGGACACCGAGACTGTCTGTATTACGTGTTCTGAGAATGAGGGTACATCGGGACTCTCTGTATTACATGTGTCCTGAGAGTGAGGGGACACAGGGACTGTCTGTATTACGTGTCCTGAGAATGAGGGGACATTGGGACTGTCTGTAATACATGTGTCCCGAGAGTGAGGGGACACCGAGACTGTCTGTATTACGTGTCCTGAGAATGAGGGTACATCGGGACTCTCTGTATTACATGTGTCCTGAGAGTGAGGGGACACGGGACTATCTGTATTACGTGTTCTGAGAATGAGGGGACATCGGGACTGTCTGTATAACATGTGTCCTGAGAATGAGGGGACATCGGGACTGTCTATATTACACGTGTCCTGAGAGTGAGGGGACACCGGGACTGTCTGTATTACACGTGTCCTGAGAGTGAGGGGACACCGGGACTGTCTGTATTACATGTGTCCTGAGAATGAGGGGACATTGGGACTGTCTGTAATACATGTGTCCTGAGAGTGAGGGGACACCGAGACTGTCTGTATTACGTGTTCTGAGAATGAGGGTACATCGGGACTCTCTGTATTACATGTGTCCTGAGAGTGAGGGGACACAGGGACTGTGAGTGAGGGGACACCGGGACTGTCTGTATTACATGTGTCCTGAGAGTGAGGGGACACGGGACTGTCTGTATTACGTGTCCTGAGAATGAGGGGACATCAGGACAATTTACACTGTAAGTGACAGTGATGAAGTTGGGTTTTTAGGGCTCTGACCAGCTGGAGAAATCCCATCCTTTTCTCCCCCATGAACCACAAACCACCATCATAAAATGTGGTATACAGGATAAATGTACTGAGATGCACTAATGACATCCGGGGATCTGGCTGATAGGGGTAACACAACCTCTCTCTCTGCACTAGTTTCTGCTCATATATTTATACTGTATTATACACCCGAACCCTCCTATCCCTGAGCTAATACCTGAGATATTAGCAGGGGCTGCAATATCCGTCCACCATACATCCTCGCCCCTCAGTAAATGTGGAGGGGTCACACAGGTACAATCACCGCCAGACGTGGGAGCGGATCCCCTGAGCTCGGGTGGAGACGGGGACCTGCAGGTAAGATGGCGGCCAGGGGACCCGTCACGTGGGATGTGGGTTACACCGACTCCTGTCAGACAGGACCAGGCAGGGAGATAAGAAGGCGGCCGGGCTGGGGCTGGAGCGCTGAGCGCAGGCGGGACACCGCGTGAGGTACTGAGTCCTGTCAGCCATCTTATGCCCCGCCCCTGCCCCGCCCCTGCACGTGTCCTCCCGCTCTCCTGGGGATTACACTGGTACCGACATCTCAGCAGGTGAGTGTCCCTCAGTGAGTGAGGGCCCCAGGCTGAGTGAGAGTCCACACTCGGTGTGTGTGTGTCCCAGAGTGAGTGAGGGCCCCAGGCTGAGTGAGTGAGGGCCCCAGGCTGAGTGTGTGCAATAACCCCAATATAATATGGGATCTCAATCACCTCCCAAATCCTCATACAGGTGCACTAACCCCAATATAATATGGGATCTACACCGCCTCCCACACCCTAATAAGGTGCAATAACCACAATATAATATGGGATCTACACCACCTCCCACATCCTCATACAGGTGCACTAACCCCAATATAATATGGGATCTACACCGCCTCCCACACCCTAATAAGGTGCAGGGGTGCAATAACCACAATATAATATGGTATCTACACACCCTACTAAGGTACAATAACCAAAATATAATATAGGATCTATGCCCCTTCCCACACCCTAATAAGGTGCAATAACCCCAATATAATATGGGATCTACACCCCCTCCCACATCCTAATACAGGTGCAATAACCCCAATATAATATGGTATCTACACCCCTCCCACATCCTCATACAGGTGCACTAACCCCAATATAATATGGGATCTACACTGCCTCCCACACCCTAATAAGGTGCAATAACCACAATATAATATGGGATCTACACTGCCTCCCACACCCTAATAAGGTGCAATAACCACAATATAATATGGTTTCTACACTCCCTCCCACACCCTAATAAGGTGCAATAACCACAATATAATATGGTTTCTACACTCCCTCCCACACCCTAATAAGGTGCAGGGGTGCAATAACCACAATATAATATGGGATCTACACACCCTACTAAGGTACAATAACCCAAATATAATGTGGGATCTATGCCCCTTCCCACACCCTAATAAGTTGTAATAACCACAATATAATATGGTATCTACACACCCTACTAAGGTACAATAACCACAATATAATATGGTATCTACACCCCCTCCCACTTCCTAATAAGGTGCAATAACCAAAATATAATATGGGATCTACACCCCCTCCCACACCCTAATAAGGTGCAATAACCACAATATAATATGGGATCTACACCCCCTCCCACACCCTAATAAGGTGCAATAACCACAATATAATATGGTATCTACACACCCTACTAAGGTACAATAACCCAAATATAATATAGGATCTATGCCCCTTCCCACACCCTAATAAGGTGCAATAACCCCAATATAATATGGGATCTACACCCCCTCCCACATCCTAATACAGGTGCAATAACCCCAATATAATATGGTATCTACACCCCTCCCACATCCTAATACAGGTGCAATAACCCCAATATAATATGGGATCTACATCCCCTCCCACATCCTAATACAGGTGCAATAACCCCAATATAATATGGGATCTACATCCCCTCCCACATCCTAATACAGGTGCAATAACACCAATATAATATGGGATCTACACCCCTCCCACATCCTAATACAGGTGCAATAACCCCAATATAATATGGGATCTACACACCCTAATAAGGTGCAATAGCTCTAATATAATATGGTATCTATGCCCCCTCCCACACCCTTATACAGGTGCTATAACCTAATACAATATATGACCCCCAAGAGATTGTGGGTTTTGTGGGTTGTGATTGGTCCTCCTGCTCACACCCCTACCTCCCTCCAACACCAATAGACTTGTAGCAGCCCCCGGGCTCCAGTTTGGGAGGGTGCACCATAGTTGGTAAAGTTGGATTGTGTGCTTTATATTGATTGTTACTATTGATAATGTACTGTATATATACACTGACATCAATGTGTACATGGCTTGGTAAAGGTTAAATTAGGATCAAGACACTTCCTTATTCTGTAACAATACTTTTATTTTTGTTTTTGGTTTTAACAAGTTTTAGGAGATTCTCCCTCTGACATGATTATTCCTTTCTCCGGGTACCAACCCAAACTCAACACACTGCTCCTGATGAGCAGAGCACTGTGTACCAGGGGGGGAAGAGTCCTGTTGAGGAGTTTGGATTGGTGCATAGGAATAATTTGTCTTTCTTCCTATGGTGTGCTGTCTGTATGTTAGAAGTGTACAGTGAGATGTCAGAAGCATCAGGGAATTACCCTGGTGAATCAAAGTTGTTAAATCCAAATGCTCTACACATTTCCTTAAGTAAAAAAAATATTTGTTTACACAGCAATTAACGAGTGAGCTATTTCTGATCGTCTGCAAACTCACACGCTAGTTAAATACATATAAAACAAATTACCAATGTCAGCTGGTTTGTACGTGTCTGGAGGACAGCAGCTCAGCTGAGTGACGAGAGGAACGTGCGGTAGCTTAATGCCTGCCCTTGTGGACCTGCTGACATGCGCTACGGATGTTCATTCTTGCAGTACTACAGTTACCATATCCACAAACACTACATTATTATTATCGCTGATTTGTGAGATGCCGCAGTGCTCCGAAACACCGACAGGACAGGCACAAAACAAGGACTTACAAGGTAGAGAGAATAACATGCTGACACCTGTGTGAGCTGCAGCAGCAGCTCAGGATGTGCAACACGACTGCATATTATTCTACACGCCATGTTCCGGAGAGTGCACACACATGTTAGCCTGGACATGGACCGTTATATAGCGTTTGGTCACATGCAGATAGGTCCCATGTCCTATTAAATAGATCTTTACATGAATCCGCATTCTTTGCGGAATATGACGCGGGTAGACGCTGCTGAAACGCTTAAATACCGGCCGTCTGCATGAGCCCAGTGCTCCATTGTAAACTGTCTCAGTGGATCGGTTTATTCCTTTGTTTTTTTGTGTTGGGAGCTGAGAAGTTTTTAAAATAGACTTTATTGTGTCCTGCTTGTGAGTTTTTACCTGGTTTAGTAGCAAATAAGTGTGTGGCAGATCTCTGACCTACTGAACCCTCACCAGAGTCCTGGTGCTCAGTCTTCCAGGCTTCATCCAAAGGTCCCAGCACAATAAACCACTGCATTCAGTTAATCTCTAGTACTTGTGTTCCAGCATCCTGTGCAAGCCTGTGTACAGAGACTCCTTCTTTCCATTGGGCCCCATTTAGTTAGGAGTAAATACAACTAGGAGGTGGGATGTCGCAGTGGCAAAACTATTTTCATTAAAATGTCTGGACATACTTAGATTTGGGAGGGGGCGTGTTTTAGCTCAACTTTAAATCACAGTGTACACATAAAGCCGTCCGATACTTGTGCTACATGCAAAAAGCAGCCAGTATTTCCCTGCGTGCAGAATAAAGTGTATTGTCAGTCCTTACATCCTAACCTAGTTTTCCAGGGTAAAGTTGCACCATTTATCTGGATTTGATATTAACTCTAAGTAAGGGCCATAAGCTGTACCCGCCACAGATGCGTCTAATTCTTCCTTCATGTTTGCTGCCCAGCTTTCCTTCTGCTTGCCAGGCTGCATATTGTCTTTATAATGCTCTGCGCCAGGTACACGGATACACCTGGTCACACATACAGCCTGCAATCTGCCCATTGTTCCGCTGACTTCTTTTTACGTCTGCAGAACTCACAGGAACAGGTGCGATGATGCCACAAATGCACGTTGCTTCTGTGTGATCGCTCCTAATGCATCTTATCACACTGTAATAACCCTGATACACAATCTCATTTCTAAGTCCCATGCCAAGAGGAAACAACCAGAGCAGATGTATGAACGCTACAGCGTGTTTACTATGTGTCATACACACATTTGATGGAGGTTCAATGCCTTTACAAGATCACACGGATAGGACGTGTCTCACAAAGTGCAGGGCCATGAACAGAAATAGTTAAAGCAAATAACGGCTTCCTGTATACATTAACCCTTTAGTTGCTTATGGTTACATAGGATTTTATTTTTGTATTTGATTTGCATTCCAGTATATTTTATGTATCTAGATCTGAAGAAGGATGTATACTTGGAGGATTTTTGTACATAGATTTTAGGACACCCCCTGCTGCTTAGAAAATGCTGTTATACTTGTTACACGCAGAATTCTCTAATAACGCTGCAAATGTCTATACAGCAATCACATCCAATCGGACCGTTCCTTGCATAACACTAGACCAGTGATGGGCCCTTAGACCCTTCACCTGTGGCCCTAGCTCCTTCCTGCTTTATTGTCAGACTGGTTTGGTTATAGCGTGTAACACGTCTGTATAATGCTGCTGATATGTTATTACAGAAAGAGGTCTCTTTTTTGACTACATGTATTGTTTTATATATTACTAAGGTTAAGGGTAATGTGTGGCCCTTTTGAAGGTTAGAGGGCCGGCCATGCCCCCTGAGGTCTATCCAGTTGGTCATCACTGAACTAAACTGATCAAATATATAATTTGATTGGTTAATTATGTTTACAGATATATTTGCACCATGTTATAGAAGAACTGCACCACCCAGCAGGACTTGTCATGATTATAAGATGGGTAAGTGATTTATTCAGTGCGCATTCTCGGGTGCAGTGGTACTGTGCATCTGTCCTTTCATATACTATGAGATCATATACTGAGCATTAACAGGACATGCTTCTACAATAAGACAATATTGAGGATTACATTCATCACACTGATCAGAGAAGTAGTACTGTGCAGTTGTCTATACAGTATAAGGGTAGATAAAATATGTCCTTATATTTGGTAAAATCTTACTGTGCAGTTTATACTTTTAGATAACGAGAATTACATATAGATGAAGAGAGGAGTTATTGTGTAATAAGTTATTCCAATATCCAATGCCAAGTCATAAAAATGTGATTGTTTCTGAAAAGGCCTGGACCTGGCGGGATTTCATCTTTGTTTTCTGCTTCTTTTATGTGTTTTTTTGTGGCTTTTTTCCATGCTGTTTTTCTGCTTTTCCTCTTTGTTTTTTCTCCTGGCATTAAATTGAAAATGAACATCAAAGAGAAGCAAAGAATCCCGCACCACAAGCTAATGCTGTGTTGGCATCGGGAATTTTATTCTGGTGTTTTCTCTGCTTCAAATAAACTGATAATAAAAGAAAACCTGATTTTTTTCCATGGCCAAAATACTGGACAGATCGCAACTCTTGGTGCCAAACCTGAAGATTGTTTTATTATTGTCTATATGTAAGTTTACTCCTAAATGTGGCGGTTATTCCTCAAGCGCGCCGTGTGACGAATGCGCCACTTTATGATGTGTACATGTCCGACTCCCTTATGAGTTGGCTCCTTCTACCACACAACATACGTAGGAGTCACTGCACAAACTACCGCGTATTATGGTAAGAAATCTATGCTCTTTTTTGTGCACAACTCTATGGGGTGCGAAGAAAATAAGCAGAGGTACGTGGATGCAGACCACCTTCACAGACCACTCCGAATTGTAATAATAATAATGTCCCCTGAGCATCTCTTCATAGGGACATGGATAAAAAGACTTTGTTGTGAGTTAATATACATGAATCACACAGTATGGAAGTGGAGATCACAAAGGAAAAGGATCTTTCACCTGATCAGTCATTGACCTCATGGCTCCCACCCTCCATATTCTCTTGTCTGTGAGATCTTTCCGGGTGCTTCTTGTTGGTGCTTTGTCTTCTTCCTCCACACTTTCTGGGGTATACTAGAGATGTCCCTATCGTCTCCTGAGACAGTAGGAAGGATACAGGAATCAATCACAGAGACAAAACAGTTGATGTGATCAGTAGAATGAGGTTGTCAGGTGAAGCACAACTGATCCATTTGGATAGTGAGAGGTGATAACTCAAAGAGTCATTTTACATTTTAAGAAGAGAGGAAACTCTCATTCTGTGTACACAGGTGCATAAATAATATATAACGTATGTGACATGGGATATGTGCTTTTAACCCTAAGGTAACATTTTATAATCCACAATGGCAGCCGGTCGCCTTCAGAGACAATTGTTTGTAAAATAACAAGGAATATGTCCAATTAGGGATCAGTTGTCGTAATGGATCCTTCTTTTACATCACAGGGTGAGATTAAGATTAGGCTGATAAATGCTTGTCCAGTCGTTGCTGGCATTGCTATGAACTGCTATCTGATACTTGCAACTCTTTGAACCATGTGAGTGACGTTTGTTACAGAAAAAGTAATTTATATATGTCTGTATTACCTCCCTAACCCGTGCACAGAAAGGAGACACATTGAGCAGGCATTCTAGTATTGTGGCTTTTTCTTGTAGTGTTGATAAGAACATTGGAAAAATGAGTCCCTTTAACCTACAGCCACATGAGCATTTCTTGTTGGACATGTTAAAGACAGTCTGATTATTGGTGGATATGATAGAGCCATTTGGGTCCCGCAGTTGGACTTGCGCTCATCTCTCTATCAGGCCCTGTGTTTGTTTGTCCATACACCTATACTGTGTTGCAGCAGCTGTAAAAGTCCAGCTGAAGTCATCTATTTAGGTGTATTCAGTGGGAAGGTCCATCATACTGTGATCACCACATAAAGCCTTTCCTGCCTGTATTGGTGCA
The DNA here is from genome assembly GCF_038048845.1 of Mixophyes fleayi. NCBI lineage: Eukaryota > Metazoa > Chordata > Amphibia > Anura > Limnodynastidae > Mixophyes > Mixophyes fleayi. The sequence continues at coordinate 346,385,219 of NC_134404.1, read as the reverse complement.
CATGTGAATTGCAAACGTGGTTGTCAATGACCTTTTCAACTCAATAAGCGTAGATACATCCAAATGTATATAATGACCTACTAATCATATTTCAGAGTGTATGTATTTGTATCCATCACTATGTCTGACTGTATATTAACTGGTGATCTGTGAGTGTATATTAATGACATATCTGGCTGGTGTAGAAGACTAAACAATTGCCACTGGGTCCACTAGTTAAAAAACAGCTCCCACTTATTACATCAGTGTCACTCAGTAGAGGGTCACAACCGCTCCCGTAATGACAATTGGGGTTTAATGGGGACTGTCCCTCCCCGCTGGCAGCTCAGACGGGGCACAATGAGAAGGAGCACACTGCTTCCTTGTACTCTGTGATAGGAACGTGGGAGAGGTTCCGCTCTTCAATGCGGCACTTGTGTTACTAGCGTAATTTTTTTGCTCCTTTTAAAGCACACTGTTTCACTTTCATCAGATCTCCTCAGTGTAGGAATACAGTCCTGGCTGGATATGAGTGAAGCTGTATTACAGGAGCAGCATGGGGCAGGTCTCACTTTCTACAGAGGCTGCAGCAGAGCTGGAAACTTTACAAGCAGTGCTGTCACGCACCAAAGTGTAATGTTTTCTTATTTATCATACAGTGCAATGTATTTACAACAAACAATTTACATGCAGCAGATACACCCAGGTGCCATAAATGTGCTATGTGCCTGCTTTACAGTCATTTAAACAGTACAGAATGTAAATGAAGGGAACACTATAAAAACCAATATCAGCATTTAGTCCTTGTTACCTTCTATGGCGATACTGTATTATCAGTACACGCTAGTAAACCGCTGCATGTAAAGATTGCAGAGACTGCACAGGTATGCACGTGGCACAGACCCCCAGCTGGTGGCAGCTCTAACTGAGGCAATGTTTTTTTCATGGCTGTATGAGTGAGAGGCTTTGTAGCTACAGTTAATGCTTATCTTGACACAGGTCTACCCTATGTCGAAGTCAGCAAATTGGATAAAGTCATTTCAATTAATATCGAGCAAACTTGGTTGTCTTTGTTTGAAAAGATGCGTAGAGTACGCTACGGTGTGGAAGGGCGTACCCAGCCGCAACACGTGGCAACAACAGTTTTTACACACATTTGCACAAACGCACACATTTGTAAATAGTACACATTAATTGTAGTTACAACACATAGTTATTTATGTCGAAATATAGTAGTATTTATGTGTAATATTATAAGTTATATGCATGCTAGTAAAACATGGTTCAGGTTAAAGGAAATGTGTCTGGTATCATTTTAATCCCCTATTCATCAGCAGTTGTCCGGTTCCTTCGCCGAAGAGATCGCACATTGCATACTCTAGTTAGCGATATTAGGGAATAAATGTTTAAGGTAATACTGACTATAAAATGCTAATAGACTAGTTGAGACTGGATTCTTGGCGGGAAAGTCGGAGCACATCCCCTGGAGAGATGACCCCCACCTTTGGATATTTTGGTTTGAACTAGCCTATGATCTGCAACACCCTGGACCTTTTGCATTGTTTTACTGTATTTCTGACTGCATATAAGCAGGAGCTCTTCATCTAGTGAGCAGTCTACTTTGACCACAGACTTCAGACCTGAATGACTGTTCATTGGATCCAGGGCGCCTGTGATAAGTAACGGCTGTACTTATTATTATTTTGCTTGAATTATTCTGCTACTTTTTGAGAATAAATATTTGTGCGTTGGAAACACAAATCGAGATTCGACAATCGTTATTGGATAGCGACAAAATGTGCATAACACCTAGTTGTTGTGAGCTTGCTTTCGGCTGTTGGAGAGAGAGACCTAGCGTTGTAGAAAACTAATCTACAGGGGGGAGGAGCGATGCTATCTCATAAGAGTGGTGCATTAGGGAGCAGAGGGCGTGGGTTTGGGAAGTGGGGTATCCAATGAAGATGGTATAGGGAGGGAAGAAGAATTCTTACCAGGGCTGATATTCTCGCCTCTTACATTGACATATACAAATGAGAGCGGATGAGAGAAACATATCAGCGTTGTAAAAGTGGGAAAATAAACCGTACTCTTGCCCTTTTGTTTTGGGGAAGAGGATAAAAATGTAATTGCAGCAATAATTTTCTGCTTCATCACTGAGGCTAAATACACTTCCTTATATGTTGTTTTATGAGGAAATATCTGTCCTGTAAAGGGAGTAGAGGGAATGTATCACTCTGTATAGGTACCATAGTGCCTGATATTCCTCAGTTATCTAATGCTCGTCAGGCCATATACACATCGCCAATAACACCGTCGTAGTGTTATACAAGAGTAGTATGTCCAACACATGTCTTTTCTCTAAAGCCAGCAAGATACATTTTACTAAATGGGCAGAAGGGGAATTTGTAAATGTTCAGGACCAGAAACACCGACGTCATAGTCACCTTCTATCGAAAACGTAATGAACAACAGTTTTATGTGTCAAAATGACACTAACAGCAGCAAGTGCTGTGAAATGCTGCATTTGTTTTAGACTTAATGGGTACAATCATCTGAACTAATGTAGACCAACCATTTGGATTTTACGGTGGTTTTTTTTATAGTGATGATTTTTAAAATTAGAAAGGTCGGAGTGAGAGCTAGCTGGTAATTAACATTACCAGAGAAGAAAAATTGTAACAATAGACAGAAACTGAATCTCAACCAGGACGGAGATGGAAGCAGAAGCATCGTACGGTTAGTTGTGAGCGCAGTAAGAGGACTCTGCAGTAAATCATGTCATTAATAAGCATGGCCTAACTCAAGTGTTGGCTAGCCTGTGACACTCCAGGTGTTGTGAAACTACAAGTCCCAGCATGCTTTGCCAATATGTATCAGCTTATTGTTGGAAGGGTATGCTGGGACTTGTAGTTGCACAACACCTGGAGTGTCACAGGTTAGCCAACATTGGCCTAACTGGATGAACCAAACTAAAATTCCTTTCATCAACATGTAAGAAAAGACCTGACTGGAGTTTAAGGCCCATGTTTCCAAGTGGTAAAAGTAAGTTTAACTTACTTGGATGTGACAATCACATGAAAAAGGAGAGTCTGTAAAACCAGACTTTATCTGACGGACTGTGAGGATTGGTGGAGGCACCGTGAGGGTCTGGGACCAGCAGAGACTGTTGGCAGACTAGACATTTTTGAGGGAATAATGACTACATAAGTATAGATAAGTGTTTTGGAAATACATTTGATACAGTAGTGAAAAATCTGCACTTTTCAGCCAAAAAGACCTGAGCACATTTGTTGACTTAGTTGCTGTTCCAGCGTTTGGTGTTATATTTACAGGGTCTTCTTGTATCTCTGGAGGATATTTACAAAATGCATTAGCCTTGGTTTCATGTGGTAGTACGTCCAGCGCACATCTATGTGTATGTATCCATCTCCTCCGTCTAGGTGCTGAGAGCCTCCGAACCCTTTACAAATACCCCTTAAATCCAACTTTTCTTGTCCTAAAATACTGCACAGTTTACCCTCGTTTATGGCTAATATCAGTACTGAAATGGAAAGGACATTGAGACAATCATTATGTGTGATGTGCACCCCATAACACAGTCTTTTATTCAAATACAGTGAGCTAGGTAGTGGGAAGTAAATTCCAAAATTATAATGGTTGTTTTACGTGAGGACTAATGATAAGAATTGGTCTTTATATTTATGTACCACAGCGGATCATGTCAGCGAGCTACAATGTCTCAGATGTTCAGGGCAGCTGAAGAGAGAACGGAGGAATAGATGAAAGAATGGAGCGGTAATGGAGGAGGGTTTAGGAGAGCGTAGAGGGGAAGCGGTGAAGAAGGTGCAAAGTACTTGATGGGAACCAGTGAGAGAGACACAGCATAGAAGGGGTAAGGGGGTGGGTGCGATAGAAGGAGGTATAAGACATGCAATAAGGAGACAATTCGGGAGTAAATATAAAACAGAAAGCAAATATATAATATTGAAGGGGAATAGTAAAAGGGTAAAGTGAGCAGAAGATGGGAAATAAGTAATATTAGTAAATAACTAAGCATAATAAGGAAGGAGAAGTCAGAAACTAGAAACCAGAGGTAAGAAAGATAACAGACATTAGGGATCATATAAGATGAGGAAGGAGTACAGCAGATTAGAGAACATGCTGTAAAGGCTGAGAGGAGGTAAAGTGAGGATCATCTCACGAGGGGATAACTTGAGATTCATGTTTATAGAAAGAGAAAGTGAAGAAAAAGAAAACTAAGGAACCTGTCTAGTAAACTGGTCAGATATGTGAAGCAGAAGCCATATATCACTATAAATAACCTGCAGGAAGGTTTATATGACACCAGAGTAATGGTCCAACGTACTGCGCTGCTTACACTGAAATGATCTACACTGAAGAGCTGCCAGAAGAACAATATTTTCTACGACCTTGTCATAAAAGTAATGTTTGAAGTGTATAAAACAATCCTTAGATAAGCCAGAAACTCTTTGGAACAGAGCGCTGTGGGCTGATGAGATAAAAGTTTTTTGGCCAGAACCACAAAACATATAGAGAATATAGCTTTGGAGAAAAGCAGGTAAAGCATTTGAAAAATAATCACCTTACAGCTGTAAATCATGGGGGTGAGTCTGTCCTGCTTTGGGGTGTTTGGCAGCCGGTGGTACGGGAAATATTGTCCGGGTGAAGACAGAATGGATCAGATTCATATCAACAAATCCTAGAAGCTGATGTCCCAGAGTGAGTGCAGGAAAGATGATAAGAGGTTGGATATTTCAGCAAGAGAATGATCCAACACGTTCCACAAAATGTAAGTACTTACAGGAAAGAAAGATGAAGGGTTTGGAACAGTCTTCACAGCCCCAATCCCCAGGTTTATTAAAAATATGTGGAGACGTCTGTGGTGGGGTTTGGCATACCTACCAGACGGAGCACATCACTAGCTGAGGGGCTCCCCCGTGTCCTATAAAGTCTAATCCCGTGGGCCTCCACAATCAGCCTGTGCTCCATTTTAATAGGGATCAGACCCAAAATAGGACCACCAGATAAGAATACTGCTTCCTACTTGACACGTGAATTCCTCACATCCCCCCTCCAACCATCCTTACCCCCCTATAATCCTACATTACACCCCTTCTTCTTCTCCTCTGTCTTATACCCCTCCCCCACTGTTTGAAATGTTTAAAAACAACATATCTATGGTACCAGACTGATGCAGTTATCTTAATATAGTAAAAGCACCGTGAGAGCATTATACACCTTGTATGGATATATATGTACAGTATACTATGTAACTGATGTACCTTTCAAGAATGTTTTCTGTAACGCTTTTCAATATAAGATGTTATCAATAAAAAAAAATATATATATATGGCTTGACTGAAAATTATGTTCACTCATCTGTCTATGCGGTTTCAAAATAAAAATTAAAAAAAATAAATAAAAATGATATATATTTTTTTAAAAAAAGCAAACCTTTCCCATGCTTAAAATAATAAAGAATGAAAGATAAATATCTGTACAAGTTGACAGTGTTTTTAGTGTGAGGTCCATAAAATGATTTGCTTTTCTGAAAAAAAATAAAAGAATCTGTGGACATCTGGGGCAGGCAGCACAGACAAGAAGGGATGAGTGGGAACAAGCACTGACTGAGGCATGTTTCACATTCACCGTTATATTTTCTATTGCATATAGATTCAATGAAACATGATTTGACTTCTGAGTATAACTATATAAAGTCATAGCTGTATTGTTGCACAGTTGGAGTCTTAGCATTATTAGATTTTATTTATATTGTTTCTCATGCAGACAAGAACGATGGGTACAGATACGCAGAATAATAAATGCATGGATGCAATTAACAGAACAAATCACATGACATACATACAGGGCCGCCGAGAGGGGGGGGGGCGGGTACATTTTACCCGGGCCCGGCCATGCCAGGGGGCCCGGGCTGCTATTTTTTTCATTTTCTTTTTTTTATCTTGCGTTTTTTATATTTATTTTTTTAATTTTTTTATTTTTCCCTATGGGGGGTCCGTTGGTGGGGGGAGCTGTAAGAAATAAAATAAAAAAAAATCAATACTCACGATATCGCGGCGCCGCGTCCCTCCTCTTTTCTCTTCTCCATTCACACTGACTGTCGTGCGTGACGTCTTCAAGTCACGCCCGACAGTCAGTCAGTGAGAAGCGCCGCAGCATGAAGAAAGAAGAGAAAAGTAAAAAAAGAACCTAACAAAAGGTAAGTAAAGAAACGGAGAGTCAAGGGGAGGAAAACAGAAAAGGACAGTGCTATAAAGAAGGGGCAGAGAGGCACAGAGGAAAAAAAAGGGGCAGAGAGGCACAGAAAAAAAGGGGCAAAGAGGAACTGAGGAAAAGAAAGGGGCAAAGAGGCACAGAATAAAAAAAAAGGGGCAGAGAGGCACAGAATAAAAAAAGGGAAAAAAGGCACAGAGTTAAAAAAAAGGGGTAGAGAGGCACAGAGTTAAAAAAAAGGGGCAAAGAGGCACAGAATACAAAAAGGGGCAGAGAGGCACAGAGTTAAAAAAGGGTAAAGAGGCACAGAATAAAAAAAAAGGGGGAGAGAGGCACAGAGATAAAAAAAGGGGAGAGAGGCACAGAGTGAATAAAAAGGGGGGAAAGCACCATGGAGGGCGCAGTGTGAGCATAAGGGGGCACAGTGTAGTTGGGATGATGGGGCACAGTAATGTGTGTGTGATGGCACACGGGCTTGTTACAATGTAGTGAGTGTGCGGTAGGTGGTGGCTAATTAATGGGCGCTATTTTCTTTGTAGGGTGATGGTGAGGCAATTTAATAGTGTGGACTATTAATTTAAGATAGGGTGGTTTGGGGGCTATTGAATGTGGGGGTGAGTTTGGGGAGAATGAGGTCTATTTATTAAATGTGACTATGAATTATTTAATGGCAGTGATGGTTGCGGGAAACATTTATTAAATGTGAATACTATTATTTTAATGTTGGGGCTGGAGGAAGGCCTAATTATTAATCGTGGGTGCTATTGATTTAACGCTGGGTCTGGCTGTAATTTTCTAAATGTAGCCATTTTTTTTTCCAAATAGGTCCTCCAACATTCCAGGATCCAGTCAAGCCACAACTAAAGAAACCAGCAGCCACATGTGGTGAAAGTGAGAAGAACAGTTAGGAGAGAGCAGCAGATTGTGTTAAATGTTGTGATTCTAGTAGGGACAATGGCAATTTTTGGTGAGTGTTGTGCCCAATGTAAGGTGTAGGCCAAGACTGAACTCTTTCTGTACACACCGTATTCTTTCTATACTACAGTGTGGTGCTAGATGTCCTGAAAGTCAGGAGTGCTGGGACATATGTCACGCTCTGGTGAATTCAGAACCTAGTGATTTTGATGTGTTAGACACGCCCCAACGGCGCATTGACACGCCCCCAAATGTATGACTACACCCCAGGCGCAATTTTTTTTTAGCTTACTCGACTATGAGGGGGGCCCCATGAATTTGTTGTACCGGGGCCCTGAATTCCTCTTGGCTGCCCTGCATACATAAACAATTCAGAAGATGACAAAACAGGGACAGAGATGGGGATAAATAGTGGGCAAACATGAGACATGGGGTATTCAATTGTTAGCAAGATTTTTTTTTTCCCGCCGTGTTAAAAGAAAAAAAAAATCTTGCAGGTTTTTGCCGGCAATAGCGACCGTTTTGAGTTACCGCAGCGGGAAAACTTGTGCAATTCAATTGAAAAAAAGGGAACGCTGCCCCCGCGCTTTAAAAATTATGTTTGCGAGATTTTAGGGGAGTGAAGGGGAGTTTTAACGCTGTCATGTATAACACAAAACAAAGGTTTTGCATACATTTACATACGTTAGATTGCATTACACACTGATAATACCTACATTACAGTACTTTCTTTTAGCATATTTTTTATTGAACTATTTTTTACCATAAAATCATCTATACCATGTCAAAACCCATTACTACGTTCATATTTGTACCAAAAACATACATAAATATAATTAGTGATTTTATTTTTTATGATTTTTTATGTTTTTTTTATTTCAATATTTTTTCCCAAGAAAATCTACTTACACAAGTTAGGTATTAGTGATAAACATAAGATTAACTTTTTTCAAAATTTTGACATGATTTAAAATACTTTTCAGAGGATTTTTATTTTTAACACACCCCAAGGAGGTGCGAGATAAAACAGCATATTTGCCTGTTCAACGCGCCGCGTTAAAAAACAATTGAATAGCTTTTAGCGTGGCTGTCTCTCAAACACCCTATACTTTCAATAGACCTTGTACTGGAGCGTGAGAGGACCGTTACATGGGAAAAAAACGTAGCGATAAAAATGGATTTGAATTGCGGGTAAAGTTAATCCATTCGAAAATGATAAAAAAAACAGCGTTAAAATGACTTAGCAAGCTCCAGAAAAACAACTCCCTGACAATTGAATACCCCTAATGGGGTCTGATATTTGTGTAGCGCATTTTGCGTGACATTAGCTCTGAAATGAACCTTACGCTAATGAACGCAATTCATGTCTGAGCACAAATCACACAACTGGCTACAACTTGACAGGCGGAACAGGGGAGGGAAGTCGCGGACTAACATAGCCAATGTACAGTCAGGGCGGCCGGTTCATGTCGTAGTACTTCTCGTAAGTGCACTTGTTTTTAGCCGTATCATTTGTGCCGACTGATAGTGATGATCGTCACAGCATAGTCTGTGGTTTTAACTACATGTATGCATTCCATTAGGTAGCACACAGCATGTGTATGCAGGTAAGGTGAACTATAAAACTGCATTTGATGTGCCCTACGCATTGCAAACATCTTTATGTATTTAATGTAAAAAAAAATGAAACAATTTTTTTTTATTCAGAAAAAATATTTCTATAAATGATTATACTAATAAGAGTTGTTATTTTATTTTATATAACATTTATTTTATTTTATTTTATTGCGTATGTTTACATACACAAGTACTGTTTAGGCAGAGCGTACTTTTCCCAGATTCAAAGAGAAATACATTTTGATATATACTTCTGTTTGAATATGGTCGGAGCTAGGCTCAAGTTCTGTGCTCTTCTTTTAAAATCTAAACATGAATCAGGGTCATAGACTACAGACATGAGACAAGGTAGAGGACCCTGCCCGTGAGAGCCTAAGTTCCTCCTTCTTATGGAGCCTTCATTTTACAATTAGACAGCAGTCAGGTGTGTAACCTAGGCCTATTCTGTCTGTATTGCAGTGGATTCATATATCTGCTCTGTTGTATCTCATTGGTCATGAGCAGCTCACAGACAACTAGATGCTCAGGTACATGTGATAGTGGATTTGTGTTCCCCATGATCCCACTGACTACTCTGCATCAGTGCTCAGGTTATAGAACAACGCAGCATAGACGCTCTTCTCCCATCACTCACACACTGTAGTTACTAGAGAACACACAGGGTTATACAATGCAGCTTGCAATCAGAATTTGCAAATTCTACAATTTCATTGTGTAGGATCTGAATTTGTGTTTTGACTTTTTGTAATTCTTCTCAATGTTACTGCACCTAAGTAGCGCTCAGTTCTGGCAGCTCCCCTTATGAGAGCACTAATGAAGGCTGAAAGAACCTCTTCGCTTTTTCATGCAGCTTATTTCGTTTGTGTTTATTGTGTTGGGTTGAGAGAGTTTTACATCTGCAATAAAATGACTGAAAAGTACATGTTGTTGTATTGTGTAGTTCAGTAGCCATTAGATCCTTGTGAACCCTACCTATGTTTTGCGTTCTGCAGCTCTATGGAAACCATATAAGCCATCGTATGTTGTTATTATGCTCTTTACGTCACGCACCATCATTCTGCTGGACAACATGCAGGGAATGTTAATAAACACTTAGACCTTGTTGTGTAAGAGCTGAGAGGCGACATAACCGTGTGGTCAGGTTCCCGCTTTAGGTGATTATGTGATAAAGCCGCAGTTTCCGGTTAGTTTGCAGTGTGACTTATTGGTATGGAATAGATAATAGTGGATTTGTGAAGAGAAAACTGTTTCTGTGGTTTCAGACCACGTTTTCTTTGCCACTCTCCTTACCAGTCAGTCTTTAATGGAGCACATTGAAAATGGAGCGAGCAGGACGGTGAGGTAACACAAGGAAGAATGTTTTTGCAGATGGGGTGATAGATCCATAGAACAGTCTCTCAGCAGTTGTGGGAACTCATACAGAGGGCAGCACAGTGGTTAGCATTGCCACTTCATAGCGTTGGGTCATGTGGTCGGGTCCAACTAGGAAGAGTTTGTATGTTCTCCCCGTGTTTGCGTTGGTTTCCTCCGGGTGCTCCGGCTTCCTCCCACGCTCCAAAAACATACTGTTAGGTTTACTTATCTACGCTTCATAGACAGTGGGGTATATGTACTAAACTGCGGGTTTGAAAACGTGGAGATGTTGCCTATAGCAACCAATCAGATTCTAGGTTTCATTTTGTAGAATGTACTAAATAAATGACTAGAATCTGATTGGTTGCTGTAGGCAACATGTCCATGTTTTCAAACCCGCAGTTTAGTAAATATACCCCAGTGTCCTTCCACAAAGATCTGTTTATGTTGTGGGTGGTACATTGTGAACTGATAGTAAAGTCAAAGAATAACTCTGACATACCCTGTAAGTTACATATATGAACAGAGATACTTTATATATGAATAGAGAACAGGTTACTCATTCACACTCTGTGTAACGTTATTAATCTCTTAGATAGAAAGAAGTCTATTTTTCCCCTTAAATATCCTTAAAGCTAAAACTTCCAAATATATCTGGAAACCGACAGTCAGCCAAGGCAGCTAAAATAGGGAACGCTAACAATTGTTGGTATAACAGTGTACTTAATAGATTGATGGGTGGTCTCCGGCTTTTTACGTTTCACAATATAATGAGTTGAATTGTAAATCTTTTCATTTTAAACTTTTTCCATGTTCATACTTTTAGTCAACCAATTGGATTGCTAGTTTGTTACACATCCCTACTCCCCAGGTTGACCACCACTCAAATTGAGATAAATTGAGATAATTATCACAAGGTGATATTTTCTTATCACCCACAGTGATATATGTTCTACAATGTATTTTTTCATTACTGAGAAATGTAGAAAGGTCAGTTGTATTGTCTTTTGGAGAAAATACAAATAATGTACCTTGCCTCAGGCAGCAAAACACCTCCTCTCAGTAATATAGACTGCCCCTATGTGTACATTCATTGACATCTGTTACAGTTTGTACTCAGAGTTGTCACTGGAGATCTGGACTGTCATTGAAGGGGTCACAAAACAATAGGGAAGGGCATATTGTTTACTATTGCCCTTGATCTGATGACTGGGATGAAATAGTTGTGAGAACACGATGATTAGTTGTTTGGTATATTATGCTGGTCACTGCTGGACAGGGCTGCCAAGTGGAATTCAGGGCCCGATACAACAATTTCATGGGGCCCCCCCCTTATAGTTGAGCATGTTAAAAAATGATCGGCAGCGCAAAAGTGGAACTGGGTGTGTTCATACGATTGGGGGCGTGGCTATGATTCATTAGGCTAGCAGGTGAAAAGCGCTAGGTCACCCTCCTACAGAGAAAAACCTGCATTGTTGTTCACTCCTGACTTTCAGGACATCTGGCACCATAGTGTAGTACAGGGGTGTCCAAACTTTTAGCTTCCATGGGCCACATTGGAAGACGACGAGTTGGTTTGGGCCGCACATAAGATACACTAACAATAACGATAGCTGATCATCCAAAAAACCATAGAAAACATAGTTAACATATATATATGAGAAAAAAGTGATATATATATATATATATATATATATATCACTTCACTGGAACGACCTCCCTCGCTCCATCCGTCTCTCACCCAATCTGTGCTCCTTCAAACGGGCACTTAAAACTCACCTGTTCCTTAAGACCTACCAACCATCCACTTAACCTCTCACCTCTTCTGTTTCTCCCCTGGCTCCTTTTTACTCTCCCCTTTGCTTCACTGGCTCCCTCTTGTGCCTGTTTTTGTTTACCCTCCCTTAGAATGTGAGCTCGTATGAGCAGGGCCCTCTTCCCTCCAGTCTCCACACCTGTTCTTCCGCTCCGTCTTTACAGTATTTGCCTGCCTGGAGTTTCTGAAGTTCTGGTACTTTGTGTTTATTGTTCTGTATGGATTTACCCTGTATAGTGTACTGTTTGTGCTGTGTACGGCGCTGCGGAAACCTTGTGACGCCTAACAAATAAACTATAATAAAAAAAAATATATATATATATATATATATATATATATATATATATAAAAAACACTTTTTTTTCAAATCCCCCTATACTTACCTTTCAATCGCACTGTTCAAAAAATCCTCTCTAGTTATTATACTATAATCACTTTTTGTATTGTTTCGATGCAATATCAATAAAGTGCAATTAAGCCAGGTATTGTATATCAGGGTGCCCTGACCAGGCCTGCGGTACCTGACATATACATCACTGTGACTCCAAATTGTGACCTGTTTTGCTAATTACACCACCATGTTAGTTAAGGGATAACAACTTATAATGGGCCAAAGAGAATAATATATAATGCCCCATTAGTATTACAAGTAGAAGTATGTAGCAAGGAGATAAGGTCCATGATGCTCCAGGACCAGGTGACTTTTATTCACTGGTCAGCGTCCCTTGACATAATAAAAAAAATCCCCCTTAACTTACCTTTTAATCGGCTTGTTCTCCTGTCCTCTTCTCTTCTTTAATTATGTGCTGCTGATTGTTCTTCTCGCGCGGGTGACTCCTCTGTGCTGTGCTCCGCAATTGATGTTGGGCGTGATGACATCACGCCCGACATTCACTGCGAGAGCACCGCACGGAGGAGGAGACAAGGGAGGGAGCCGGAGTACCAGCTGACGTGACCGCAAGTATTTTCTTTTCTTTTTTTTTGCAGGATTTTTTTTTCCCACTAACAAAGCTGCCCCCTTGCCACAACCAAAACTCCTTCTGGGCCACATTTACAGGCGTGCTGGGCCGCGGGTAGGACAACCCTGGTGTAGTATATAAAGTATGCAGTGTGTATATAAAGAGTACACAGTCGTGGCCTGCACCTTATATTGGGCAGAACACTCACCAAATATTAGGATTGTCCCACTACAATCAGAACATTTGAGAGACTGTCCTGCTCTCTCCTACCTTTTCTTGTCACTTTCACCACCTGTGGCTGCTGGTTTCTTTAGTTGCGGCTCTCTGGATCCTGGAATGTTGGGGGCCCTATTTGGGAAAAAAAATGGGTACATTTAGAAAGTTCAAACCAGCCCTGGGGGTAAATGTATCATCCTCGATTTTTTCAACTCACCGAAAATCGGTGACTTTCCGATTTCCGGCGAGTTGAAAAAATCGGAGAATGATACATTTACCACCTGGCCTTAAATCAATAGCACCCACGATTATTAATAGTATTCCCATTTAATAAATTAGCCTATTTCCCTCCCTGCAAAAAGCCCCAGCAATAAATTAGTATTTACATTTCAGAAATATACCTATTTCCCGCAACCATCACTGCCATTAAATAATTCATAGTCACATTTAATAAAGAGACCTCATTCTCCCCAAACTCACCCTCACATTCAATAGCCCCCAAACCACCCAATCTTAAATTAATATTCCCCGCTATTAAATTGCCCCACCATCACCCCACAAACAATATAGCACCCATTAATTAGCTATCTCACCTACCTCACACACATTACATTGCCACAAGGCCCCTCTGCCTTCACACACACATTATAGTGCCCCTTCATCATCACCACGGTGTGCCTACTTATGATCACACTGTGCCCCTTCATCACAAGTATGCTGTGCCCCCTGATGATCACACTGCGCCCTCCATGCTGGTTCCCCCCCTTCACCTGGCCCCCTCTCATCACTCTGTGCCATGCTGCTTCCCCCCCTTTTCATCACGCTGTGCCTTTCTGTTTTCCTCCCCTTGTCTCCGTTACTTTACTTACCTTTTAATTAGCTTCTTTCATCTCTTTTCTTCTCTTCTGTCTTCTTACTTCTTGCTGGGTCCTCTCAGCACTGCTCCTCACTGAATGTGATGTCATCAACTCACGCCCGACATTCAGTTTGAATGGAGCAGGGAGGAGGGAAGAGGGACACCGGCGCCGCAATCACGTGAGTATATTTATTTATTTATTTTTTAACTAGCCTGCTCCCCTCACCAATGAAGAGTGTGGAGCCACCCCCCCACCCCCGCCACAAAAAACATAAATAATAAAATAAAAAAGGTCGGCAGTGAGGGCCCGGGCTGGGCCCCCTGGCATGTCCTAGCACCCCCCCTCTTGGCGGCCCTCCTAATGGATACAATATGTTTGTTACTTCTTGGTGTAATGTGCTGCGCACTGCTGGGTGCGATGTGCTGACCTCTTCTGGGCTTACAGTGCTGGCCATTGCTGGGTGTACACAGGTCCTTGCTAGGTTTTTAGGCCATTGCTTTATGTCCTTTCTTGGTTATTGTTTGATATAATACCCATTTACTGCTGAGTGTAACATGTTAGTCACTGCTGGTTATTATATACAGTATATTATATTCAGGGACAACTAACATAACTCTTGAAGCACTGCTGGGTATAACATTTAGTGTATGACTTATATGCTGTTCCATGTTGATTATAGTGTACTGGTCATTGCTGATCATTACTGGCTGTGATATGCGTGTTGTTGGTTATAGTGTGCTGGTCATTGCTGATCATTACTGGCTGTGATATGCTGGCTGTTGGTTATAGTGTGCTGATCGTTGCTGATCATTACTGGCTGTGATATGCTGGTTGTTGGTTATAGTGTGCTGGTAATTGCTGATCATTACTGGCTGTGATATGCTGATTGTTGTTGGTTATAGTGTGCTGGTAATTGCTGATCATTACTGGCTGTGATATGCTGATTGTTGTTGGTTATAGTGTGCTGGTAATTGCTGATCATTACTGGCTGTGATATGCTGATTGTTGTTGGTTATAGTGTGCTGGTCATTGCTGATCATTACTGGCTGTGATATGCTGGTTGTTGTTGGTTATAGTGTGCTGGTCATTGCTGATCATTACTGGCTGTGATATGCTGATTGTTGGTTATAGTGTGCTGGTCATTGCTGATCATTACTGGCTATGATATGCTGATTGTTGTTGGTTATAGTGTGCTGGTCATTGCTGATCATTACTGGCTATGATATGCTGATTGTTGGTTATAGTGTGCTGGTCATTGCTGATCATTACTGGCTGTGATATGCTGATTGTTGTTGGTAATTACACAGTGGTCACTGCTGGAAATGATTAGTTTATTATTGCTGGGTAAAATAGGCTGTTTATTGATGGATACAATATGCTTGTTACTACTTGGTATGTTATGCTGGGCATAGCTGGGTGCCCATGATATGATTGTCACTAGTGGGTATAGTGTGTAGGTCACTGCTGGCCTCCGGTAAATAAGAAAGTGGATTCTCACTGAATGCGGAATGATGGACTCGCTGAAAACTATTCAGTGAATGGTTATGATGCCTATAGAAGTACTTCTCAGCAACAACATACATGACCACTGACCTTAGCATGTTCCAGAACAACACATTGGATACAGTTTCTGCAGCCTCCAGTATACACACACCTCTGATTCTCGCCATGAACAGCTGCCTTCCATCTTGTCTTCTCTGCGACCTCTGGCACTAATAACTCCCATTCTGTGGCCGATGCAGGAAGTTTGTCTATAGACTTTCACCCAGAAACATGATTGTAGAATCAGCTGTTTCCTGCCTGTCCCAGAGGTTATCGCTGACAGACAAAAGCCACAAGAGTTAATTGCATCCTTCCTTACTAAGCAGCTGCTGGACACTGTGCCCACGTAGCACCTGTATATGTCCTTCCTGTACCCAGTGTTCACCACTCCTATTATACCCACCCCTCACAGTTGTAAGTTGGAGGGGATACAGAAACTGATGGGAAGAGAAAGTGTTTCTAACATTTTTTCCACTAAAGAATACATGTATATTACATAGGAGCCACACAGTATTTGCTGTGATGTTGGCATAAAGGTGGTGGGGTATAGTAGAGTCTCAGGCTCTGGTTACAATCATTATTCACATCCTGCTGTTAAATGTTCCTCTTCATCTTGTAATGTCACGTTAGAGATCTGGTAGAGTCAGCCTGGCACAGCATCCGTATCATGCCTACCCAGCATCTGTCAGGTCATGTCAGGGCACAGTTACAGCTGGGAACTTGTCCGGTCATCTCCAGTAGTCTCCTTCCAGGCTGACACTTTCTTTGTGTGTTAAAGGTTTTTATTTAGGAAATTCGTGCATACACCCATGTACAGGAAGCTGCTTTATGCTGACATCTACGCCCAATAACGCATCTCCTGCCCACCACCTGATGTTGGGGCATTGCATCACCCCACTAGAATTATAACAAAATAGAAATCTTGGTTAATTGTAATAAATTTAAACTAAACAACTGCACCTGCAGACTCTGATAGGAGGAAGCAGGTAGAGGGGCGGAGCTTTCCATCAACAGAGCTCACTATTCTGTAAATGCAGCTGGTTATGAGGGAGCACTCCAGCATCCTGTACACACATAAACTCAGATTTTATTATTATTACTGATATTATTAGTAATTGTGTTTTTCTTTTATTTCTTTCTACAATTTTTTACATTCCTAAAAATATATATATATTTTATAGAATTTAGTCTGGGGCTTTGAGTTCACGAGCTACCAAGCTGGCACACGCATGCGCAGAAGGACTCTGCATGGCGAGCGTTAAGACTCCTCTCACCAGTGTTGCTGGAGAGCTGAGCATATTTGGATCATTGTTGGGTAACTATCTGGTGGTTATTTTTAGTTATGGTAAAATGTTATTATGCTGTGCCATAGATTAGCTTCACCCATACAAGTTTTTGGTTAACTTTTCAAAATTGTAACTGTGCAAAATGTGTCCAGAATGTCGCTGACTCTGTGAGATGTGCACCGGCTCTGGGCTCTATGACTTGGTTGGATCTCACTGGCTGACATATCAGGATTAGAGTCTGCTGCATGAGATCATTCCTCCCTATCTGCCAGGACTCTGTACAAGTGACTTTTATCCCTTATTGCATATCACCAGTTGTTGTGATCATTGCTTTACTTTTAAATGAGATACATTAAACAAAGTCAAATTGTCATCTATTGAAAACCCCAGAAATAAACACCAATCAGTGACAACATTAAAACCACCTGCCTAATATTGTGTAGGTCCCACTCATATCGCTAAAACAGCTCTGACCCGGCGAGGCATGGACTCCACAAGACCTCTGCAGGTGTCCTGTGGTATCTGGTACCAAGACGTTAGCAGCAGATCCTTTAAGGCCTGTAGGTTGTGAGGTGGGGCCTCCATGGCTCAGACTTGTTTTTCCAGCACATCCCACAGATGGTGATCAGATTGAGATCTGGGAAATTTGGAGGTCATCTTGAACTCTGTGTCATGTTCCTCAAACCATTCCTGAACAATTTTTGCAGTGTGGCAGGGCGCATTATCCTGCTGAAAGGCCACTGCAAATCAAGTAATACGGTTACCCTGAAGGGGTGTACTTGGTTTGAACAATGTTTAGGTAGGGGGTACGTATCAAAGTAACATCCACCTGAATGCCAGGACCCAAGGTTTCCCAGCAGAACATTGCCCAGAGCATCACACTGCCTCCGCCGGCTGCCTTCTTCCCATAGTGCATCCTGGTGCCATCTCTTCCCAAGAAAAACCACGCACCTGACAGTCCACATGATGTAAAAGAAAACATGACTCATCAGACCAGGCCATCTTCCTCCATTGCTCCATTGTCCAGTTCTGGCGCTCATGTGCCCATTGTAGGCGCTTTTGGCAGTGAACAGGAGTCAGCATTGGCACTCTGCGCAGACTTCGCAGCCCCATACGCAGCAAGCTGCGATGCACTGTGTGTTCTGACACCTAACCATCATAGCCAGCATTAAGTTTTGAAGCAACTTGTCCTACACTAGGTCTTCTGTGGGATTGGACCAGACAGGCTAGCTATCACTCCCCGCGTGCATCAAAGAGTCTTGGGTGTCCATGACCTTGTTGTTGGTTCACCGGTTGTGCTTCCTTGGACCACTTTTGGTAGGTACTAACCACTGCATACCAGGTACACCCCACAAGACCTGCTGTTTTGGAGATGCTCTGACCCAGTCATCTAGCTATAACAATTTGACCCTTGTCAAAGTCACTCAGATCCTTACACTTGCCCATTTCTACTGCTTCCAACACATCAACTTCAAGAACTGGCTGTTTACTTGCTGCCTAATATATCCCACCCGTTGACAGGTGTCATTGTAACGGGATAATTAATGTTATTCACTTCAGTTGTCAGTGGTTTTACTGCTGTGGCAGATCGATGTAGTATATTTATTAAGCTTTTGTCAGTAATTGCGCAGGTCTGATTATAATACAGCTTTTTATACTGCTTCTCGCTAAACATGGTGCATGATGTAAAGAATACTCTATATCATGCATATTCTACAGACATTTAATATTACAAACTCTATTTTCTTTTCACCCCTGCACTTTCCTGAAGCACGTCTGTTATGTTTGTCTTGATGATATGGGCTGTTTTGATGCAGAAGTATCACAGAGCTGTGCATTCTGCTATGTCATTGTATTGCTGGTCTGACTAGTTTGTTCATTTCAGTTTACCCCAGAGGTAACTGAGCCATTATACCCTGGCGTGTGGCTGTTTTACTAAACAAGTTTATTTTTTATTTTCTGTCACTGTCTGTGTGAATTTGCTGGTTATCTAATGTGTGGCCTCGGAGGTTGGGCAGTGCTATGTTTGTGTAAAGGTAACGGAAGGTACAGTCCCATGCAAGGCCACTGCCTGTACACCTGGCGGATTGAGGGAGAGTAAGCAAACCAATGCAGACATGACAGATGACAGTATACTCGCTACATTTCTCTGTTTTATGTAAATAAAGTGGAATCTGAGAGATGCAGACTATTCTTATCTCAGTGTCTAACATAACAGTGCCTACAGTCCGTTATACGCAGAAACTAAATAACAAGAGGGCGTTTCACATTTGAAGGAAAATAAGTGTTTATTGTGTGCGTCATGAGCCTGAATTGACTGTGGGATCATATGCTAAATTCTCACAGAATTCTAAATATTAACGGTCTTCAATATATCAAATAGACATTTATGGAAACAAGCAGATTACAAGCTAATTCCTACATTTTTACATGCCCCATCTTTCTAGATAGCAGAACTGTTTGGATTCAGTGTCACGGACCCTTCAGTTCAGAAGAGGTCTCCACAGACCGGTAGCTTTGGTCAGTCAGCGCCTATGTTAGAATCTGACGTAGCATGGCATCCACCACCGTGTTTAGTAGCAAAAGACCTTACATGAAATGTTAACCTTTTATTATGGTTACAGGGCATAATTATTAGCATACTTACATAAGAAACAAATTAGAATTAATATACAGACAGAATTATGTATCATAGAATCATAGAAGTAATTGTCAGCCAGATAGCCAAAGCGTAATTAAAATATTAAAGTCATTTTAGGGAGTTAACTCTGTTCTGAGTAGTACAAATCTGTGAAACCTTTGGGGAAAAAGGGCAGATTGCAGGCAGTGCTCTGCTGTGCTAGAAATTATTGTGTATTACGTCTTTATTCAATAATGAGAAAAACATTTGTGTTATTTGTGTATTATTGAAAGCCAATATAAAGACTCTTTTAAAACTGATGGCATCATCACAGTTTAAAGCAATATATCAACAGCCTGTACAAATTGCGGTACAAAAAAATCAACAATTTTATGTAGCGCTAACAACAATAGCTGAAGCGTCCCGTAATTTACATAGATTGCATAGCAGGTCTGTTCAAACAATCAACCCAAACTAATCAATGAGTTTAATAAATCATCACTTACGTTAGGTAAGATATAGATTGTAGGACTAAATAGAAGAGATCCCAACCAATGTCAGATAAATGGACAGTCAAGTCCATAAATATTGGGACATTGACACAATTCTCATATTTTGGGCTCTATACAGCACCACAATGGATTTGAAATGAAACAAATAAGATGTGCTTTAACTGCAGACTTTTAGCTTTAATTTGAGGGAATTTACATCCAAATCAGATGAACGGTGTAGGAATTACAACGGTTTCTATATGTGCCTCCCACTTTTTAAGGGACCAAAAGTAAGGGACAATCAACTCAAAAGCTATTTCATGGACATGTGTGGGCTATTCCCTCGTTATTTCATCATCAATTAAGCAGGTAAAAGGTCTGGAGTTGATTCTAGGTGTGACATTTGCATTTGGAATCTGTTGCTGTCGACTCTCAATATGAGATCCAAAGAGCTGTCACTATCAGTGAAGCAAGCCATCATTAGGCTGAAAAATCAAAACAAACCCATCAGAGAGATAGCAAAAACATTAGGTGTGGCCAAATCAACTGTTTGGAACATTCTTAAAAAGAAAGAACGCATCGGAGAGCTCAGCAACACCAAAAGACCCGAAAGACCACGGAAAACAACTTTGGTGGATGACAGAAGAATTTTTTCCCTGGTGAAGAAAAACCCCTTGACAACAGTTGGCCAAATCAAGAACACTCTCCAGGAGGTAGGTGTATATGTGTCAAAGTCAACAATCAAGAGAAGACTTCACAAGAGTGAATATAGAGGGTTCACCACAAGATGTAAACCATTTGTGACCCACAAAAACAGGAAGACCAGATTAGAGTTTGCCAAACAACATCTAAAAAAGCCATTACAGTTCTGGAACAACATCCTATGGACAGATGAGACAAAGATCAACTTGTACTAGAGTGATGGGAAGAGAAAAGTATGGAGAAGGAAAGGAACTGCTCATGATCCAAAACATACCACCTCATTAGTGAAGCATGGTGGTGGTAGTGTCATGGCGTGGGCATGTATGGCTGCCAATGGAACTGTTTCCTTTGTATTTATTGATGATGTGACTGCTGACAAAAGCAGCAGGATGAATTCTGAAGTGTTTTGGGCAATATTATCTGCTCATATTCAGTCAAATGCTTCAGAATTTATTGGACGGCGCTTCACAGTGTAGATGGACAATGACCCGAAGCATACTGCAAAAGCAACAAAAGAGTTTTTTAAGGCTAACAAGTGGAATGTTATGTAATGGCCAAGCCAATCACCTGACCTGAATCCGATTGAGCATGCATTTCACTTGATGAAGGTAAAACTGAAGGGAAAATGCCCCATGAACAAGCAGGAACTGAAGACATTTGCAGTAGAGGCCTGGCAGAGCATCACCAGGGATGAAACCCAGCGTCTGGTGATGTCTATGCGTTCCAGACTTCAGGCTGTAATGGACTGCAAAGGATTTGCAACAAAGTATTAAAAAGTCAAAGTTTGATGTAGGATTGTTTAGTTTGTCCCATTACTTTTGGTCCCTTAAAAAGTGGGAGGCACATATAGAAACCGTTGTAATTCCTACACCGTTCACCTGATTTGGATGTCAAAACCCTCAAATTAAAGCTGAAAGTCTGCAGTTAAAGCACATCTTGTTTGTTTCATTTCATATCCATTGCAGTGGTGTATAGAGCCCAAAATATGAGAATTGTGTCGATGTCCCAATATTTATGGACTTGACTGTACCTGCTAGTAATTGACCCTACTGAGCAAAGAAGTGCAGAGTCTAAAACACCCCCAGTGATCACGGGCCCCTTGCAAGGAGGTTTGGTCTTAGCTGCATGGGACATGCTGGTTGTGGGCCTCAAAGACATTCGCTAACGAGGTAGCTGGAGTCACTAATAGAACGTAGTGAACAAGCCGGGTCAGAACCAGAACGGACAATGGAAGTGCCAAAGGAAAAATCAGAAAAGTAGATGGGGCAACAGAGGTGAGAATAAGGAGATCCAATCAGAACCAAATCAAGAGGCAGAAGGATAGTCTGGAACAGACAGACGTAAAACCAGAAACACCAAAAGGCAAACGGAACCACAGGGGAACAGTGTAAATGAAATCGCTCTGGAAGCAGAGCCAGACCATTGCAAGATGATCCAATACTCTGGCACTGGATCAGTGCCAGAGTCTGCCTTATATGGGCAGTCCAATAACAATTCCTGCAGACAATGACATCAAACTGGCCGTTGATATGTGAATTGCTAGGCGACGGACACACACTGCCAGGATTAGAAAGCGTCTGTCCCTGCAGCAGAGGAGGGAAGGGCCTAAACATGCTCTCAGGACCTCCATCTACACCTGTGTGTTCATCTCCACTCCCTTATTCACTAAATAATTGGAGATAAGGCCAACCCAACCAGCCTACAGACTGTTTCCACAATTGCTGTTATAGCCTTTGAAGAAAATATCTTCAGTTTCCCCTGATCTCTTTTCATATTGAAACTCTTTCTCCGGAGAAAATACTTCTGTTTTATTGGAATGTTTTTGTATAGGATGTATCATGGCAGCCTTTCAGGACAACTGTTTCCCCTATTAGCTCTGGGATTTTGACTAGAATCTGCCGACATCCATGCATATTCCCTGATATAACTCCTTTAACCTGACAGCAGAGTGAGCCCAAACCCTAAAGCTACCTTTTTAGGGGAGTCATATAATTGGATTGTGAAGAAGATTCTATCTCTCCTGTCTTGAAGCCTCTTCATAGATCTCTTGAGGAGGTAAAATCAGCTCCTCAAGAGGAATTTAATGCAGTGATTTGTGACCTAAAGTCACCTCCACTTTTTCAGGTTTATCGGAGCACAAAACCCATTAAATTTGCAATTTCACGGAGAAGATAGACAAAGAAGTCACTGACCTTTGTACAGAGATGGAGAGTCTGAAGGACCACATTGAAGACCTAGGTAATAGGTCTAGGTTTTACCAATTTGCAAATTAAGGAAATTGACTCCTATTTGGAGGGCCTCTTTGTACAACTACTTTCTGATACACCTAAAGAGCTCCTCATCTTGGACAGGGCTCACTGGGCACTGTGACCAAAGCCCACCCCTGATTGGCCACCACAAGATGTGGTACTATACTTGTACTATTACCCACTAAATACAAGCTGCTCACATACTCTAATATACCGGCAATCCCATGCCAAACTCTAACCTGTTACTCTACACCAGAGCCTTGCAAATTTACTCAAAGATACTACTCCACAGATTGTAAAAGAAAGGCACATCCGTGTTAATACACAATAAAACCGCTTGCACTGTACAAAAAGTAGTCTCAGACCCCCAGGGTTGATCCATACTCTTAGTGGGGTGACTAGGCTCCCAGCCTTTTACTGTGGCCTTCTTCACTGGCTTATTCCAACCACTCGATGAGGTGGTACAGGGACCAATCATAATAGTAAGGGACTTACTATTACTAAGGGTTACTGCTGGTATAACACAGTTAAGATTGTCTTAGCATGAGGAAGCCAATTTATTAAGTATCGCAGCAGTGCTTGAATCGCCACAATATCTTAAGTTATCGCCATTTTTGGGTGGCAAAAACAGATGGAAATCATTAAAACAATTCTTTACTCTTTCTATTCTTTTTTAATGTTTAAAGGTTTTTAATTTTTTTTTTCATCTTTAACTATTTTTTTAACTTATTGTATGGATTTTATTTATTTTTACATTTCTTTGAATGGAAGATTGCAAAATCCAGCAACTGACACAGGTCATAAAGAAGAAAGAAGAGTCCACAATAAAAATAATGCAAAACCTAACAGCAACGGTGTCCTGAATGGGTGGGACTCATTACTGCAGTGACAAAAACACCCACAACATTTACAGCAACTTGGTAATCGCTAAGCTGTTATTCCCGACATAGTGGCAATACTGACTGTTTGAAAAAAATGAACTGCAACAACTGCGAGACGCAATGCAAGGAGGCGCCGACTGTACAATATTTTTTACGAAGGATTGTACAAGCGGCGCCTCCTTGCATTGCTCCCTTAAAAGCAGGAATAATAATGTCGCCCTGGAAAGTGACATCGATCTGTATGGCGGTATGTAGATGTCTTGTAATTGTTGGCGGACACTTTGTGGCTACTATGTCGGGAGTAACAGCTTCGTGATAACCAAGTCGCGGTAAATGTTGTCAGTGTTTTCGTCATAGCACTATAGTACCCCACCATTCCTGAATATCCAAGTCTTCAAATTATTATCAATAGGGTCCTTAATTTGGTACCAAAGAAGGGGGGTCATGTCCAGGGGGTAGCATGAAAAGACCAGATGGTATCTGAGGTGAATAATGGTCATTTAAAGTCTAGGAGCAAATGTATTTGTGTGTCGCCCAGGTCTTAGTAAAAGCCTTTGCTGAGTTGTTTATAATAGAAGTCATGTTTTCCATCCATATACCACAATCTTTTAGTAACTGCTGCAATAAACAGGTCAGCTTGGGACTTCCAGTCCACTGCTAGCCGAAAGGTTGCAGCAGAGCGACCCGAATCTTACGTGAGCTGATGAGCTTCTGCAGAGGCTTGTACTTCCCTGCCGTCTGTTGCCAAGGCAGCCGGGATGCTTCTCTACTCTTCCGCCTCAGCCATTTGACAGGTAGCCAGGGTGCGTGATTGAAACTGCAGTCTTCTGTAATCTTCTGGGGATGGGACCTCTTCCACCTTCTGAATGGTCCTCCGTTGTTTAAAAGGCCTCTATGCCAGTTGTAGCGCTTTTGCCCTGTAATTGCTGTGCCTGATCTGAGTCTGATATCCTGCTGTTTGATTACCTGACCCTTTGGCTTTGTTTCCTGGACCATTCTTGCTTGCTGCCTGCCCCTGACTTTCCGGCCTGAATTTGTATTCTGCTTGTTTGCTTCTAACATTTAAGCTTTTGACCTGACTCAGGTTACTCCTCACACTTCCCCCTAGATTTGCACTCCAGCCTCCTAGTCCTCACTACCCATCCCTTCTGTATAAGCTTTTACTACTCTGACTGTAAGTCCTGGGGGCATCCGAGTACCTATGAGAATATCAACTATTGCAACCTCCTTCTCACTGGCCTTCCTCGCTCTCGCACTTCTGACCTTTAATCCATACAGAATGCTGCGGCTCGGCTCATCTCCCTCTCCCATCGCACCTCTTCCTATTCTCTGCATAAATCCCTTCATTGGCTCCCTATCCATTTCAGAATTCAGTTCAATCTCCTTATCCTCACTTACGAAGCCCTTACCAACACTTCTCCTCCTTACATCTCTACCTACCCGGCCACTCCTCTCTGCCTCTGACCTCCACTTCAATTCACCTCTCATTACCTCCTCCCGTGTGGCCCCTAATCTTTGGAACTCCCTACCCCTCACTCGACTCTCCCCCAACCTTCAGTCCTTCAAACGCTCACTCAAAACTCACCTTTTCAAGCACGCTTGTCTTATCTATTGTATCACTTTTCCTGACAAGGGAACAGTTCCCACATCAGGCAAATACCGGTATAATAGATAAGACAGGAAATGATGAATGTGTATATTAGTATTTAGGAGGTCTGACATGTTTGTCCTCCTTCCCTCATTCCTTTGTATTGCTGCATTGTCTTGATTCAGATTCCCAGTGATGGCAAAACTACTTCTGTATACCATCATACTGTATCTATGTTTTACAATTAATAATTGATTATGAAACAAAGTAAGAATACAGATGTCTGGTGTACCGTTGTAGGCTCACATTCAGTCTGTAGCATTTCTTCTAACTAGTTTATGTGTCATTTTGCCTAGATTGAGCCCTGTGTTCTAACAGCTGTGAGTGCTGGAGAGAAGTTGTGAAACTCTTATACATGCACCAGTGACCCTGGTTATTTGAGAGAAGCAGCCCATCATCCCACAGACCAGTGGCAGGGCAGTGTGCTCATAAATCCCAAAGGCATGCGAGGGAGTTCCTTGTGAGACATTGGCCAGCAGTAAGCAGAAGGCAATAACCTGCTAAACTGACAAGAATCGTCACCGCAAGCCTGAAATGCTCCACATCCCACCATGGCTTCCTCCAGATAAAACAGGTTTGTTTTTCGCTTCCATTAGCAGGATCACAAGTTTTCAGGACATGGGGAAATGTGAGAGAAGTACATTTAGAGATATCTGCAACACTACAATGGAAAAATTGCAATAAATATTTCATAATTAATCATCTGATAATAATTGCAGGAAAATGTTTAATTTCTCCATTGTTGACCACTTTTGTGTCGAGAGCAGGTGATTGGATGACTTCAGTAGCCTTCCAGTCAACTGACACTGACATGATGTTCTTTAGTGCTGAGCTCAGAATGTTCCCATTGGCTCCAGCAGGAAAATCAAACTGTTCTATTCTACCTCAAGTAAGAGACACATAATTATACATTATACATGACAGGCTTTGGTGAATAAAAGCTGCCACCCCTCTCGCTCACTTACTTTCCATTGTTTACCCCAGCCTCCCTTCTCACCCCTCCATTCTACCCTCCCATTGTCTGCCACAACCCACCTTCCTCTCCTACACTTACCTCCTATTCTCTGCCTAAGCCTCTTTCTTTTCCCTTCCACTCTTACCTCCCATTATTTGTGGTAGCACCTCTTCCTCTCCCTGAGTTGCCTCCCATTTTCTTCCACAGCCCCTGTGGTGAGAATAGGGTGTCAGGCATACTGAAAATAGAGGTTAAGTCCATCCGGTATCTCCTCTCACCTAATATGGTAATAAATAACATAGAATGTATGCATTTTTGAAGTGTGGTGTTTTTATATTCGCAAATGTTGCTAGGTGGGTTCTGTATGTACAGTTAGATTCCTTATCATGTCCCATAGAAGAGCTATTTTCACCTGGGCTCACTAAGGAATAACGCACCTGAGTAGGGATTATGGCTCCTGTTGGACTGGGCTCGGAAAGTGCAGATGATTGGATCTGCTAAACCTTTACGGACCTCTACTTTTACCTCTCATTGACTGCCCCAGCAACCCTTCCTCTCTCCTCCTCTCCTACCTCTCATTGACTGCCCCAGCAACCCTTCCTCTCCCCTCCTCTCTTACCTCGCATTGACTGCCCCAGCAACCCTTCCTCTCCCCTCCTCTCTTACCTCTCATTGACTGCCCCAGCAACCCTTCCTCTCCCCTCCTCTCTTACCTCTCATTGACTGCCCCAGCAACCCTTCCTCTCCCCTCCTCTCTTACCTCTCATTGACTGCCCCAGCAACCCTTCCTCTCCCCTCCTCTCTTACCTCACATTTTGTGCCTCAGCCACCCTCCCCACCTTTATTTTTTTTACCTCCCATTATATGCCCAGCCCCCACTTCCTCTCCTCTCCTTACCTCCCATTGGCCCACTCCACTCTTACCACTATGGAGAATATTTATCTTGCAGCTGTTTCATGTAAGGCAACTTGTATATCAGTTTTAGTGTTGCTATTTAGAATGTAGAATATTATGTAATTCTAGCTGCTGCATGTGTTACATCACATCACTGTGGTGTAAACAAAATACTGTATTATAAAACACCAGTCATGTTATTGTTATTTCATGTTGTTGTAGAACAAAATCTGCTTATTTTTTTTGACTTCACATGATCAGATTTATTTATAGACAGATATAATTGCTTGTGATGCTGGTGTTATGAGTTAGCGGCTGCTGGTGTACTTTGGGTGGTTTGTCCCATTACAGATATACACACGGTAGTGCTTAACAGATAAGCGCAAGCAGCCAGTGCCACTGAGAGCACATAGGCTGTACAGAGCCAGAGAGCACATTGGCTGTACAGAGCCACAACCTTTTTCTCCGCGATAACCAGTCTATCGACATGTATTAGTACATAGGTCCAAAAATGTGCTTTAAGGGGTAGAGGTAGTGTAAATGGAAATGTTCCCTAATTTGTGTGAAATTGTAGAGATTTTCCTTTGTGTAATAGAACATGTGCATCGTAGTTGCCTATTCTCCCGGGATATTAGAAGACCTCCCACCTTCTGGATCACCGCTGTGCCTCCTGCACTACAAGAAAATGGCCCTGCTCTCATTAATGGGGACAGCTGTTGTAATGAGCTTATATGTTATTTTTCTCTAGTGTTTCCATTAGATAACTGACCTATCAGATTGTTCTACATATAGAATATACAAATGTGATTAAGTAACATATCCTAGCGGGAAATAGATCTGTACTACAAGCAAATGTCTGTCTCTCCAGCACACAGATGTAGTCATTCGTTAGTCTTCTCCCTGGGGTAGTGTTTCCTTAGGATATCTGGCCAGGGAAAGGATCCTGCACACACTAATAAGAGTGAGATTCAGCTCTAGATTTATATTGTACAGCATCGGACCAGCCCGCTGAGGTGCTGGGGTATTCCCTGGTGGGCCCCAATGTTTAATAGCCCCTCCGCTTTCATTGGTGGGGCGGAGCAGTGAGCAGCTCTGGGGTTTAATTTTGACGCGCGGAAGTATGTCCCGCTTCACACTGTACTGCTCGTGAAGGCAGAGCTGCGTGTACCTAACGGTAGTGCTCACAGTTTTGCCTGTGTACTTGTCTAAAATTTGATGACAACTCCCTGTCTTTAGTGCACGAGGCCCCCGGAGCCTTAATCCAGCTCTGCCCCCCAGCAAACTGATTACATTTGAGCTCTGTTTCGGCCAATTTAGTGTCAGCACAGCAGGAGCAGTTCTCAAATGTAGTTAGTGAGTGAGAACTACATTAGAGAAGCTCCACAACCTCAGTACCGATACTAAAATGGCCGAAACTGAACTGCAGCGCATGCCCGGTGGCAGCAGCTCCTCCTACCTAACTGGGCCTTTTACGGATCTGAAGGACAGGACAAATACTTGTAAGAACCACTCAAATGTTGTGTCTCCCACCTGTGAGAATTGTTCTTGTGACTGTGTTTCCTCTGTTTTTAATTTCTTAAACACATTTAATTTGTATGCAGGCATATATGCAGCGGCACATACTGGCTATTGGTGGAAACTTTTTCATTCAAACATACATTTCTATGTTACATTTAGTTGGTCTAAGCCAGGTTTAAATAGTCCAGACTTAAAGTATCAGAATATTGGTTAAATTTTTATAACAAATACTTTAAATCTAGAACAAATGTAATATTACTTATATTGTCATCAAACCCTTTTATTATATCCAGAACAGGTGTCAGTGACCCCAGTATAGTCAACATAAAATGTATTTCTCCAATGAAGCCTTTCATGCTGCAGGTCTATGTACACCTATATTAATGTCTTGTTTGATTACTTTTTTTTTTACAGTTTTATGTATAAAACATCCCAGACATACTGTACATGTCGATTACAAAAAGTACAAGTCCTACAGCTGATACTATGCAAAGACTGTGGGCTAGATTTACTAAGCTGCGGGTTTGAAAAAGAGAGGATGTTGCCTATAGCAACCAATCAGATTCTAGCTGTCATTTTGTAGACAGCACTAAATAAATGAAAGCTAGAATCTGATTGGTTGCTACAGGCAACATCCCCACTTTTTCAAACCCGCAGCTTAGTAAATCTAGGCCTGTGTGTCTACCAATGGAAGGTCACAGATATTTGTAGGAATAATATTACATTTCTCCATTTTTTACACCTAACTGCAAATTCGCTGTAAATGAGTAATGTAAATGTAGCTTTTTCACTTGAGCACGTCCCCAACACACCGTTTGTAGCACTACATGGTATTAGGTGAGCCCCAGTCATTGGTTTCCCCGGTGGGCCCTTCATGCCCCAGTCCAACACTTATATTGTAGGATATTCCATTTATGTACATAAATGTATTTACCAGAAAGAGGCGTTACAAGAAAATGTCTGGCGCTCTACTGTGTGTCTGTGTGTTATAGTTGTGTGTCTGTGTGTCATAGTTGTGTGTCTGTGTGTCATAGTTGTGTGTCTGTGTGTCATAGGTGTGTTTCATAGGTGTGTGTCTGTGTGTCATAGTTGTGTGTCTGTGTGTCATAGTTGTGTGTCATAGGTGTGTGTCTGTGTGTCATAGTTGTGTGTCATAGGTGTGTGTCTGTGTGTCATAGTTGTGTGTCATAGGTGTGTGTCTGTGTGTCATAGTTGTGTGTCATAGGTGTGTGTCTGTGTGTCATAGTTGTGTGTCTGTGTGTCATAGTTGTGTGTCATAGGTGTGTGTCTGTGTGTCATAGTTGTGTGTCATAGGTGTGTGTCTGTGTGTCATAGTTGTGTGTCATAGGTGTGTGTCTGTGTGTCATAGTTGTGTGTCATAGGTGTGTGTCTGTGTGTCATAGTTGTGTGTCATAGGTGTGTGTCTGTGTGTCATAGTTGTGTGTCTGTGTGTCATAGTTGTGTGTCATAGGTGTGTGTCTGTGTGTCATAGTTGTGTGTCATAGGTGTGTGTCTGTGTGTCATAGTTGTGTGTCATAGGTGTGTGTCTGTGTGTCATAGTTGTGTGTCATAGGTGTGTGTCTGTGTGTCATAGTTGTGTGTCTGTGTGTCATAGTTGTGTGTCATAGGTGTGTGTCTGTGTGTCATAGTTGTGTGTCATAGGTGTGTGTCTGTGTGTCATAGTTGTGTGTCTGTGTGTCATAGTTGTGTGTCATAGGTGTGTGTCTGTGTGTCATAGTTGTGTGTCATAGGTGTGTGTCTGTGTGTCATAGTTGCCTATTTCCTTGGAACACTGGGAGATCTCCCGGGAAGGTGGCTAAAATCCTGGAACGCTGCTGTGCCTCTCGAGTCGCCGACTTGCAGGCGGTATCTGCATATATCAGGGAGCAGTGAGAGGAAAGAGGATCCTAAATGACTGAATCACAAGTAAGTCAGTTTTCATTGCTCTTTTATTTTTGTCTTTATTTTATTAATAATGTGTTATCAATTCAAAATGGAGTTGTTAAAGTTTGATGTGAGATTTTTGATAGTTAAACAATTTAGGGCTATTTATGAAGCCTAACAGCTCCATAGCAAAATTGATAGCAGCAATGTTTTTCTTTTGTTATATTTATTCCCCCCGCTATCACAGGCGATTGGGCATCTGAGCATTTGCATGGGAGCCCTTACTATGTATACTTGGCTATCACAGGCATTGACATAAATATTACAGTAAAATAAAATGAGTCTTCCTTTCATTCCTGCTCCTCTATCCAGCCTCTGGCGGCGTGTCACCCATACACAAACCCCCTTTGGCGGCATGCTGGGCACAGTACTCTAGATTCCACTTAGTGGTGCTGGAAACGCCCCTGGGCGGCACTAGATCAGGACTTGCCCCCTTCGGCGGAGTGAAGAGGGCAATTATTTTTCAAAAATAGGCAAATATAATGGACCTGATCCAATAAGGAGCACAAGTCCCATTGCGAGCTGTGTTTTGCGTGAAATTACTCTGCTCATGCTCAGAAATAGACTTTACACCAGTGAACGGCAGTGCAAGCAATTCATCTGTGGACGCAAAATGACACTTCCGACTGCCTGCGATTTGAAGGGAGATATAGGCAATGTACAGTAATGGCGTGCGGAGGCTAAGCGCAAGCAGCAGGGTCCGATTCCAGCTCTGGGCATCTCTCTTGTACGTGTGTATTAGCTTTATCACTTGCTCCAGGTACATGTCTGGTGTAACTGTCCATTGGTAGGGATGACGGTCATGTATACAGCTAGAACATGTGTTTGCAATTAAGAGCAACTGTATAAATGCATTTTATGTACAGTAGTCAGTATTAATATCCTGTTTAAATAAATATATATATATATATATATATATATATATATATATAATGTATTTTTGGTCATGATTGTGGTATTAACACGTGTTTATGTATTTCATCCCCCTCCATATGTTCTGATGGTACTTTATATTGGACATAAGTTTGTGTCTCCTGCAGTCTGTTCTATCTTTCTTCATACAGAAAATACCGTATAACTAGAGCGTACTTACACCTGTATTCAAATGGTAGCGTTTCCTGAGATCCGCTTGTACTCGAATACGGGTGGATGTGTGTGCAACTTCCATCCAATTTTATAAGACGCAAATTACGTTCACTCCCGCTCCTTGATGACTCAGACCCAATGTGCACTGTTAGCCCAAATAAACCAATTTATTTCTAAGTAGAAAATCTACAGTAAATAAAATAAAGGTATCCACAATTCTCCTTCATTAGATAATGAGAATAAATCAATTGGAGTCTTAAAAGTGACATTTAATTACAAGGACTCGTAGTGGTAAGTAGGATGTGCGTTCACCTGGCTTTTACGTTTCTTATCCAGAAAACAAAACCTAAATATTAGGCTGCTGTGAACTGGTTACAGACAATTAGATGCACTAATTAGACATGTACCACCCAGTATATAAAGTAGTATATAGTATTTGTGTTTTGTTATTAGTTTCCATCAAGAATCAGTATCATTGTTGTAACTCTGTAGAACTGATTATAGTTCTGTTATCCGTTATGTATATATTCTAAGGGGTCTGCGTTTCTGGTACAGTAATCTCAGGTCCTGTGTGAACTTGGAAGAAGATTTCAAGCAGAATGAGCAGATTATCTGTAATCACTCAGATCTTATCACAGAAATGTGACATTCTAGTACCGGGAGATTTAGATATAGGGAGAGCAGCCCAGGCCCTGTTAGGGGGGATGGGGAGGATCATAGGCCTCCTCCTGACAGGCCTCACTTCTGACCCCTGTCATGGGGTTACACCAGCATTTGGAGTAAAAACATACAAGACCTATCTCTGTCTGTGCCACACAGGGAGTTTAAAGCAATGAATCTTTCTGAGAAATAAGTCTGTGCTGATACTTGTGAGTCTACCACAGCCCCGCTGTCAGCACATGACCCCATCTATTATATGTAATACTGAACAGGTACCCCGATCCCCCAGGTCCAACCGTTATGTTACATGTGCCCTTCTGTCAGGGGAGATTATCTACAGCGCTGCTAAATGTATTCTCACCTTACAGCGTAAATAAAGGCTATTGCTTAACCTCCGCAGCATGACAGTTTAGGTTCGGGTGTGTCTGTTTCAATGGAAATAACTGTATTTGTCATTTTTTTAGTTTATCAAAGTGAATTTGATATTGTTTTTCTGTGGAGATATAGGGCTTTCCTCTAGTTACATATTGGAAGAAATTTCTTTCATTTAAACAAGTCTGTCACATGGGGTAAAATGGCCAACGTTTGTGAAAAATACACTTCTTCAGTATTTTGCCTTTTTTGTGATGCTTACACATTGTAAGCCCATAGTTTACATAGAGATATAATCGGATAGATCTATTGGCTATAAGAATGTTATTATTATCATCGCCGCAGTGCTCCGTAACGCAGGACACTGAGGAAACAAGGACATACATGAAACAAGGACATACAAGGTAGACAAATAATGCAGACATTGATGCAAACGGTAGGGAGGGCCCTGCTCATGAGAGAACTTACATTCTCATAATCCCAATCTTAGAAATATCATTATTATAAATAAATTTTATTTATACTGCCTAGTTGTAATCCTTGACTCACAACTATCATTTATTCTCCACATCGACTCTATATCTAAATCATGTTACATACATCTAAAGAACATTTCCAGAATACGCACATATCTCACACAAGACACTGCAAAAACCTTAATTCATGCATTCATCATCTCCCACATCGACTATTGCAATTCCCTCCTTACTGGTCTTCCCAAAATCAGACTTGAACCCCTACTATCTATTTTACACGTAGCAGCTAGATTGATTTTCCTTGCAAACCGTTCTTCCTCTGCTGAGCCACTCTGTCAGTCTTTATATTGGTTGACTGTTTTTCAGCGAATCCAATATAAAATTCTACTAACATACAAAGTCGTCAACAAAATTGCACCTACATACATTTCCTCACTTGTGTCAAATATCTCCCTACTCAACACCTCCGTTCTGCACGAAATCTGCGTCTCTCTTCCACTCTCATCACATCCTCCCATTCTCGGTTACAGGACTTTTTTCGCGCTGCACCCACTTTGTGGAATTCCCTCCCTTGCACAGTAAGACTATCCTCTAGTCTTCAAACCTTCAAGCGTTCTCTGAAAACCCACCTCTTCAGACAAGCTTATAATATTCCTCAACCAGCATCTTAATGTCCCTAGATTACCCTATTACCACCCTCTACATGGCTAACACAAGACAACAACCCTCTGACCAACATTGCTGTGTGACTGATCATACAACCCACTCAATACTTTTACCTTTGCATTCTAGCTGGTCCAATGTGCAAATTGATGTAGCACGTTCTCTTGTGTTTCAAACTCCTATTTTCCCATAGACTGTAAACTTGTGAGCAGGGCCATGTTACCTCTCTGTCTGTATGTATTACCCAGTATTGTTTTATTAATGTTTGTTGTTTATATAGCGTCAACAGATTCCGTAGCACTTTACAATTGGGAACAAACAGTAATAAAACAATACTGGGTAATACAGACAGAGAGGTTTAGAGGGCCCTGCTCACAAGCTTACAGTCTATGGGATCATGGTATACAGCATGTTGTTAAAGTCCCCAGGTATGCAGATAACTGTATGTTCCATCCAATAGATGTTTCTGGTGTGGCCATTTTTTTTTTCTTCACTTTATTGGGAACACCAATAGTGCCAGGACATCTTGTCATATTATTTATCATAGATCTTATAGAGATAGTGGACAGGAGCGCCGTATCACGCCTGTACTGCAATGCGCTGGGACTATCCTCTGATTGGGGAAGCTCCAGTGACATCATTAGAGTGATGTCACCCTGAGCGCTCTGCAATCAAATTGGGGTGTCCGGAACAGAGTGACAGTTTCTGGGACACATAATAGTGCTGGCACCAAGTTCTGTCTGATTGTATATTATACAGCGGGCCTCTAGAGTACAGCTATTGCTGGTTGGTTAGAGAGACAGCAGGAAACTTATGTTTATTGGTATTAACACTGTCAGGGACAGCACAGTACAGTTGTCCCGATCACTGAATGTCCAAACTGGTAAGAAGTCTGAGCAAGCAGCACGCAGAGCGTTAGCTGCATTCAGGGCCGGATTAACCTGAAGTCTAACTGGGCTACAGCCCAGGGGCTTTGGGCATCCAGGGGGCCCTTCACAGTCCTCAGCAGCATTATTGATCGGTCCGGGGGCGGGGGCGCCCCGGGCCCGATCAATGCTGCTGAGCACTTTCACTGCAGTCATCCGTCGAAAGCGCTCAGTAATCTGCTTACTGAGGAGATCTCGTGAGAGTAAGACTATAGTCTCACTCTCGCGAGATCTCCTCAGTAAGGAGCTTACAGCGTGCCGCGGAAGGAGGACTTAGCCCCGGGGCCTCCATTCCCTTAATCCAGCCCTGGCTGCATTACACACATGTCCATCACTATGCGTCCGCTCTGCTTCCCCTATATCTCCAGACCAGCGGAGGACCTCACACACCGCCTGACTCCGTCTATTGGGGGGTAACAATGCGGTACTAGGTTTCAGACAAAAAGGGCCCAACTGACCCCCGAACTGTATGTATGTGACCAGCTAAGTGCACCTCTCAGTTGTGAAGAATGTTAGTACAGTCTGAGTAGAAGCCTAATTGCAATGTACCATTTTTAACATCCATATCACTGGTAAAAAAAAAATGAGGCATAAAACTCTTCCCCGCCCTCTCTGTGTCATAAATGCTTTATGAATTATTAAAATTAGCTGTTGGCAGAGGCCGAATTTCCTGTGACAGTGAGCTCATGTGATCACCCAGAGCCAGTGTACGGAGAGCTGGCAGCTGGATGATGCCACAGGATGTATCTCAAGATCACACTGAGCATGTTCCTCCCAGTACGGGAACCAGTGTACTGAGAGCTGGCAGCTGGATGATGTCAAAGGATGTGTCTCAGGATCACACTGAGCATGCTTCTGCCAGTACAGGAGTCAGTGTACTGAGAGCTGGCAGCTGGTTGATGTCACAGGATGTATCTAGGATCACACTGAGCATGCTCCTACCAGTACAGGAGCCAGTGTACTGAGAGCTGGCAGCAGGATGATGTCACAGGATGTGTCTCAGGATCACACTGAGCATGCTCCTACCAGTACAGGAGCCAGTGTACTGAGAGCTGGCAGCAGGATGATGTCACAGGATGTGTCTCAGGATCACACTGAGCATGCTCCTACCAGTACAGGAGCCAGTGTACTGAGAGCTGGCAGCTGGATGATGTCACAGGATGTGTCTCAGGATCACACTGAGCATGCTCCTGCCAGTACAGGAGCCAGTGTACTGAGAGCTGGCAGCAGGATGATGTCACAGGATGTATCTCAGGATCACACTGAGCATGCTCCTGCCAGTACAGGAGCCAGTGTACTGAGAGCTGGCAGCAGGATGATGTCACAGGATGTATCTCAGGATCACACTGAGCATGCTCCTACCAGTACAGGAGCCAGTGCACTGAGAGCTGGCAGCTGGATGATGTCACAGGATGTGTCTCAGGATCACATTGAGCATGCTCCTGCCAGTACGGGAACCAGTGTACTGAGAGCTGGCAGCTGGATGATGTCACAGGATGTATCTAGGATCACACTGAGCATGCTCCTGCCAGTACAGGAGCCAGTGTACTGAGAGCTGACAGCTGGATGATGTCACAGGATGTATCTAGGATCACACTGAGCATGCTCCTGCCAGTACGGGAACCAGTGTACTGAGAGCTGGCAGCTGGATGATGTCACAGAATGTGTCTCAGGATCACACTGAGCATGCTCCTACCAGTACAGGAGCCAGTGTACTTAGAGCTGGCAGCTGGATGATGTCACAGAATGTGTCTCAGGATCACACTGAGCATGCTTCTGCCAGTACAGGAGCCAGTGTACTGAGAGCTGGCAGCTGGATGATGTCACAGAATGTGTCTCAGGATCACACTGAGCATGCTCCTGCCAGTACGGGAACCAGTGTACTGAGGGCTGACAGCTGGATGATGTCACAGAATGTGTCTCAGGATCACACTGAGCATGCTCCTGCCAGTACAGGAGCCAGTGTACTGAGAGCTGGCAGCTGGATGATGTCACAGAATGTGTCTCAGGATCACACTGAACATGCTCCTGCCAGTACGGGAACCAGTGTACTGAGGGCTGGCAGCTGGATGATGTCACAGAATGTGTCTCAGGATCACACTGAGCATGCTCCTGCCAGTACAGGAGCCAGTGTACTGAGAGCTGACAGCTGGATGATGTCACAGAATGTGTCTCAGGATCACACTGAACATGCTCCTGCCAGTACGGGAACCAGTGTACTGAGGGCTGGCAGCTGGATGATGTCACAGAATGTGTCTCAGGATCACACTGAGCATGCTCCTGCCAGTACGGGAACCAGTGTACTTAGAGCTGGCAGCTGGATGATG
Organism: Mixophyes fleayi; assembly: GCF_038048845.1. Taxonomy (NCBI): domain Eukaryota; kingdom Metazoa; phylum Chordata; class Amphibia; order Anura; family Limnodynastidae; genus Mixophyes; species Mixophyes fleayi. The sequence goes on along the minus strand of NC_134404.1, from coordinate 346,348,012 downwards.
TCACAGATTGTGTCTCAGGATCACACTGAGCATGCTTCTGCCAGAACATGGGCTGGTCACACTCATTAATACTCATGAATATTCCTAGCAGCCCAGAAGATGGCTGACTGGAGACGTGTAATAAGGTGACTGTTGGAGGAACCATACAGCTGTAGCACCCAGAACAGGTTACATATATTTTTATAAAGGATGTATGTAGACTTTTGGTGGAAAGAATCTTTCCTCACAGCTCCAGCCTAGAGATGTGTGAAGTTGCCTTTACATTTTGCACAAATAGGTTTTCGGACAAAATATCATCATCATCATCAGTTATTTATATAGCGCCAACATATTCCGTAGCGCTTTACAATTGGGGACAAACGTAATAAACTAATAAACAAACTGGGTAAAACAGACAAAGAGGTGAGAAGGCCCTGCTCGCAAGCTTACAATCTATGGGACAATGGGAGATTGACACATGAGGTTAAGTATACATTTTGCATCTTGGCCCAGCCAGACTGCAAAGGTAAGGTGATTCATAAGCTAAATGATCCTGTCACACAATAATGTTGGTCCGGGGGTAGTTGTCTTGTGTGAAATTGTGTAACAGGCTAAAGGTAGTGAGGTTAAGATGGTGGTTGAGGAATATTATACGCTTGTCTGAATAGGTAGGTTTTCAGAGAACGCTTGAAAGTTTGTAGAACAGAGGAGAGTCTTATTGTGCGAGGGAGAGAGTTCCATAGAGTGGGTGCAGCCCGAAAAAAGTCCTGTAACCGGGAATGGGAGGATGTAATGAGGGTGGATGAGAGACGCAGATCTTTTGCAGAACGGAGTTGCCGAGTTGGGAGATATTTTGAGACAAGAGAGGAGATGTATGTTGGTGCAGCTTTGTTGATGGCCTTGTAGGTTAGTAAAAGTATTTTATATTGGATTCGGTAGAAGACAGGCAGCCAGTGTAGAGACATACAGAGTGATTCAACAGAGGAATAGCTATTTGCAAGGAAAATCAGTCTTGCCCAAGCATGCAAAATATATTGTAGGGGTTTGAGTCTGTTTTTGGGAAGACCAGTAAGGAGGGAATTGCAATAGTCAATGCGGGAGATGATTAGTGCATGAATTAAGGTTTTAGCAGTGTCTTGTGTGAGATATGTGCGGATTCTGGAAATGTTCTTTAGATGTATGTAACATGATTTAGATATAGAGTCAATGTGGGGAACAAAATATGGTGAGATGTTTGCTTTCATTATCTAAACTGCACTAGAAAACATAAATATTTTGTTGCTATGAGAGACAGTTGGCAATGAGCAAAATTACAGAAAAAATCAAACCCACGTCTTCTCTTACAAGATCATAGCAGTGCATGAAATTCATTGTACTTAATTCACCTCCTCGGGTGCAAATGTAAATTAGTGCAATCAAGCTCTATTAACTGTCGCAATGAGCATAGAGGGGTCCGGTAATTGAATAGTTGTCCTGCCATTAGACACGAGGCATCTCAATCTGGATTGAACCCCACACATATGAATAGAGCTTGGATGACAACAGTGCATTCTGCGGTCTGGTGGGGTTGGTTCGGACTGGAACTTACACGATAGGGGGAACACCATGCCGAACATTGCTGCTGGAGAACCGTTTAACGTCTCGGCCAACCGTTGATTGAGACTAATTTTTCGTGGAACAATATTGAAAATTTCTGTCATTGGTAATACAGACCTACAGCGCACCAGTCGTAACGTATGACCTGTGTGATGTTTCATCACATTACATGGTATAAGCTACATCATGCTTATCAGCGTTAGGTTCTATAATGACAGATAAACATATGGGAATACTCCTGTGTAAAACATCAGATCATTATCTGCCTCCTACAGCTTCTCTAAACAGAGGTCATGATTTTCCCACCCGCGCTGTGAATATAGAGATTGCTGAAACGCATTGCTTCATTTTTCTAGAAAGGTTTATTTATTAAGAGGTGAGAAACCTTTATACCTCCCTCCTTTAGTAGAAAAATAATTTCATATTTGTTAAATGGATGCAACTTACAAGTTATACAGCAAAATGTTTATGTAAGTGCAATGTATTTTAGGTATTGGTATGTTCCTGTCTGTAATTCAGCCAAGCCCTGAGGGTGTGTAAGACTCTTGGGTTATTTCTGCTGGTAATTGTTAGGAGATGGTCCAGGTGTTTTCAGAACTGCTCGGAAAAGTGAGCGACATGTCAGTCTCACCAGGTTGATGAATTGTAATAGTTCTGTGCTATGCAGGAGAAATATGGTTTATAGGAACAACACTAAGGGGTTGTAGGTTGTCTGTTACAGAAATGTTTCATGAGATTCTGCACATATAATGTATGGGTTTATTTATTAACAATCACACATAGAAGTGGATTTATATTGCTGTTTATGGCAAATAATTCATACAGAGCCTGGGAGAGAATCTGTCCTGCATATAATTCACTCAGAGCCTGGGAGAGAATCTCCTGCATATCATTCATACACAGCTTGGGGAGAATCTGTCCTGCAAATCATTCATGCAGAGCCTGGGCGAGAATCTGTTCAGATCAGTCATACAGAGCCAGAGAATCTGTCCTGCATATAATTCACTCAGAGCCTGGGAGAAAATCTGTCCTGCATATAATTCACACAGAGCCTGGCAGTGAATCTGTCCTGCATATCATTCATACAGAGCCTGGGAAATAATCTGTCCTGCATATCATTCATACACTGCTTTGGGAGAATCTGTCCTGCAAATCATTCATGCAGAGCCTGGGCGAGAATCTGTTCAGATCAGTCATACAGAGCCAGAGAATCTGTCCTGCATATAATTCACTCAGAGCCTGGGAGAGAATCTGTGCTGCATATAATTCACTCAGAGCCCGGGAGAGAATCTGTCCTGCATATAATTCACACAGAGCCTGGCAGTGAATCTGTCCTGCATATCATTCATACAGAGCCTGGGAAATAATCTGTCCTGCATATCATTCATACACAGCTTTGGGAGAATCTGTCCTGCAAATCATTCATGCAGAGCCTGGGCGAAAATCTGTTCAGATCAGTCATACAGAGCCAGAGAGAGAATCTGTCCTGCATATCAGTCATCCAGAGAGAGAATCTGTGCTGCGTATCATTCAACCAGAGCCTGATAGATGAGATGCTCTGCATATAATTCACACAGAGCCGGGAAAGAATCTGTCCTGCATATCATTCATACACAGCCTAGGGGAGAATCTGTCCTGCAGATCAGTTATACAGAGCCAGAGAGAGAATCTTTCCTGCAAATCATTCATACACAGAGCCTGCGAGTTGATGTGGTGCTCCATGCTTCATTCCTACAGAGCCCAAAGGATGAGATTATCTGTGCATCATTCATGCATAATCTGCCCCCTCTGATCAACACCATGCAATAGAAATCACCTAGGATTCCACTGCTATCATCCCCTCTAATAGGAAACCCCCAGGATTGGTTTCTCTGCTCACACCCTGTAAATGGAGTCACTTTATGGCTCCTCTGGAGCCCAGGAATCCAAGGATTGCTTTCTCTGGTCAGGAACCGTAAGAAGAGTTATTGTTATAATAGGAGTTGCCCCTGTATTTCCTACTGGATCACCATCCATAATAGGAGTTTCCCCAGAATTGCCTCCTCTGATCACCCCTGTAGTAGTAGTCATCCCGGTATTACTTGCCCGATCCCCACGTTGATGTACAGGGATATATACACATTTAGCACACACTTATATTGCTCAGTGCATCAGATAATTGCTCCATCTCTCCCGCACGTGTCTGGTATTTGTACTGTCACTACCAATAATTCCCTGTCATCAGATCCATGTGTAGAGTTATGGTAAGAGATTTGTCTGTAAGATGTAACTGGGATATCAGGGGGATATATTGCTCTAGTGCTTAAGGTAGGACTGGAATGTCTCTGTTTTTCATTATGTCTCTGTATCTGCCCACCCACATAGTCTGCGTTTTATTATCCCCCAGAGCCTAACATATCTACAGCCTCCTGCACACCTTTATCTCCAGAGCCCTGTAAAGTAATTATTTGTAGCCTGCTGCTCTCCTCTGCTGGGCTATAAAATGAGTGTGAACTACTTATAGCCCCGAGAAACGTGCATGGAGAGAACAGGACACAAATCAAACGGCCCCACTGAAGTGAGAGATCATGTTCTGTACTGGAACATGCTCGGTGGTGATATTGGTGTTACTGGCAGATGTAAAATGTCCCGGCATGAACTGCTTGGATTGTGGTATTTCATTGCAAACATTTGTACCAAACTACATTTTCCTATTTAAATTCCTGATTCCGTCTTGTGTGTTACAAAGAGTGGCCATAAAACTTTCTGTAGAACATGCATTGTACTGCTAACTCTGAGCCTGTTGGCACCGTATTGTAGCAATACAAATACTGATTATTACATGGTCTACTTGTATCTCTCAGAGGTAATGTGTATTATACGGTAGGAAAGATTATTGGCAGATATTATTAGCACTTCTTTATGTCATATACAGTTTATAAAATGTCTCCATCCATGTAAACCATGATGTATTAGACCGGGCCGTCCAGCCAATCCACAGAAGATCTCTGATATGCACCGGTTTCCCCAAGATGTATGACCTACTCTCCACCAATCTAGAATCATGTCTACATGCGCGAAGAAAGTCAAATCCAACTTCCTAATAGTAGAACTAACCTTTTTAAATGAATTCAGGATTTTAAAGGATGTTTCTTGTTGTTTTATGTGGAACTTCTGTGTGTGAAGCTTTTTAAAGTGCAACATTGAAGCACAATATTAATCCCATTAAAGTATTGTGACGCAAAGACTGCAAGCTCTGAGCTGCTGCACGATTCAAGTCTTTTTTTGGAATGGAAATGACCTGATGCCCCTCCGCACAGCATAGAACACCCCTACAAATATGCCTTCTCCACCCCTTTATCTCATTTCAGTAGTTACCTCTGCAAAAGGAAATCTAATTTCTGCACTCCTTCGCAAAAGTTGGGACACCAGTGTGCTTACTCTGTGCTTTGCTAGGAACTCCCTAACGAAAAACTAGGCAGGCTATTTCAAATCAAGGTGTGGCGGGACCAAAGCTGCTTTTACCCGTTACCGTGGACGATTTGCTCCTTGTAAATATCCTCCAGGAAATGTTGATATGAGAAGCAAACATGCCGCTCCCTACTCTGCGGCTCATGGGCTGCAGGGATGGTTGGTACTTTGTAGCATGATGAATGAGGGATTGATCATCAGTATAGATGAAGTTACAAAGAGGAAAGGTTCAGTGTAAAAGATTCAATACAGCTACAGTATTTCCAAAACATGTCCATTCACCTGTTCTTCCTCGTCTGAGATGGTGAGATTAAACTGTTATCTGTGGAGGAGAGAACACAATGTACTCATTATCCAGGAGTCCAGTAATAGAAAGTGTCACTGAACACCTATTCTCTAGGGAAACTAATTAGCTCACCTCCACGCTGAGGACAAACAAATCTACCTCTTCTCCCCTCCCTGTAACTAACTGTCTTTCTTACCATCTCCACGTGGATGTCCCAATGTTACCTCTATTTCAACATGTCCAAAACAGAGCTTATTATCTTCCCTCCAGCCAGAGTCACCACCTGCCCTCATATCTCCCTCACTGTCAATAACACCACAATTTTCCCAAGCCCGCTGCCTTGGTGTCATACCATCCTCTGCTTTATCCCTAACATCCAATCTCTCTCCTAGTCCTGTCAACTCCATCTTAGAAATATTGCCAGAATATACCCTTACCTAATATGCTAACATAACTCTTACCCACTCTCTCATGTCCCTCCTTGACTACTGCAACCTCCTCCTATCTGACATTCCCATCTATCCCCACTTCAATCCATCTTGAATGCCGCAGTAAGACAGATCATCCTCTCTCGCCGCCCAACATTCGCCACACTACTCTGCCAACCCTGCTCCCTGCGTCCGCCAGAGTCCAATTCACATTACTCACCCTTGGCTACAAAGCCCTCAGCAACCCCATACACATCAAATCTCATTTCAAAATACTCTTTCGCCCTCTTAAATATATCCCTGACCTGCGCCTCGGCTCTGTTAACCAACACTCACTCTCGCCTAAAAGACTTCTCCCGTGTCGCTACTCACTTATTTAATTCCCTTCCACACCCTATCAGACCCTCCTGCAGTCAGACTCTGTTATGAGCAATCACAATTTATAAGGTTCTAGGTACAGTTTTATCAGGCGTTGTGCAATTTACAATCCAGGAAGCTCATTTGAATCTCTCATCCTGCAACATGAAATTTCATGTATTCATTTGGAGCAGTAACACACACATTGCTTCACATAACCCACATTCACATTGTACCCAGCTCCTGCCACCAGAAGGACCCCGCATCCACTGCCAACTGTAGATGCTAAGCTGTAAACTTCTTGGGAAATGGTCACAACTCTGCATAAAATATCCTGTAAGAAGAAAAGGTGATTTGCACTGCAAGACCCCAGGGGGTAAATGTATGAACATGCGGGTTCTTCAACACCCTCGTGTTCAGCGTGTTTGGCGATTAAATTTCAAGCGGCGCTGCATTGTAAAGGAAAGTTTCCCTTAATCGCCGAACACGCTGAACACGCGGGTGTTGAAGAACCCGCATGTTCATACATTTACCCCCAGGTCTCTTATGTTCACAAGTGGTGTTTAGTTTCTACCCCTTTATCATGAGTAACCCTAGTGTTTTTTAACCTACCGTATGTGGCCCTAATCTCAAATAAACCTGAAGAACAGAGACTGCGTTTGAAGACGCTGGTCCTGGCTGTCTGTTTGATGGTGGGATAGACCGGGCTGTCCCCTGCTCTCACATATTAAGATGGAGCCAAACTCTTCACATTCCAGAGTATGGAATTTCATTACTGAATGAATGGAACTAGACCAGGTGCAAAAGAATAGTCAGCAGAGCAACTTCTCTTCACATTCTCCATTCACAAAAGCCTGGCAAACAAGGAGAGGAGATGGAGAGATAGCTGTGTTTACCTTCCTGTCAGCTGCATATTCTTCTGGAGGTGTGAGCCAGCGAGACGTCCACATTACTGCTCTTGTTTGTAAATGCTTAAACGCTATAAAATTCTGGGGCACTGGTTCTAGGAGCTACATTGATTTATACTCATTTGTTGGAACTGCCACAATTACCCTCTGGGAAAAAGAGCCGTGTCTGGTACAATTGTCATTACAGTTCTTTTATAGCATGAAAGACTCTGCATCCAGCAGAAATAACTGCTGGTGATTAGTGAGGTGTCCATTCATAGGGAACAGAAATGTAATATTTCAGCTTAGTAGATCAGGGAACAGTAATATTTGTACAATACAGAACAATGAACTGAGAAAACTAAAAGAAGAATTAATTTCATAGATCCAAATATAAAAATCAGATTTTCCCCCCAAACATAATTTTTTATTGAACTGAAAACAAACAGTAAAGGGGTACAGAAAAAAACGAAGGGAAAACATTAGGTATTGGCGGTACAATATGAAAAATAAGAATATCACAATATAATAATCAGAGTACCTAACTTGCCAAAACTTCACAGTATGTAATATAGTGTTGCAAAGTAAATCCTATTGTAGATGATGTGAACATATAACTTAGATATCAATGGAAGCGATTCCGAATTCAGCATTTAGGGGTATATTTATTAAACTGCGGGATTAAAAAAGTGGAGATGTTGTCTATAGCAACCAATCAGATTCTAGCTGTCATTTTGTAGAATTTACTAAATAAATGACAGCTAGAATCTGATTGGTTGCTATAGGCAATCCCGCAGTTTAGTAAATATACCCCTTAGTGTCCTGTGGAAGTGCTTCTGAAGCTGGCCCACACTTCCAAATGTTTTTCCACCTGTTTTTCTTTATATATCGATGCTTCTAACCAATCCAATACAAATAGGTAAGCTAGTTCCTCTTTAAATGAGAGAGGAGGGGGCCGGTGTAGTAATAAAGTGTATAAAATACAATTTTTGGCTGCTGCCGTAATGATGAGTAGATTTTTTTGGCTGCCTCTGGTGAGCTTAAGTGTTTTAACAAAGATTCCTAGTAAAGTCCACTCTGGGGAAAGGGAAACAAAGTTTACTAGTATCTCAGTGGCATGTTCTGATTTGTAACCAGAATCGCTTAATATGTGAGCGATCCCATAAACCGTGGTATTCAGATGTTTTTTAATTGGTTGCTGTATTTGTTCCCTGGACAGTAATAAGTAATATGGGCACTTTGTTGTCTGTATTCTGTGTTTCTATATGTAATTCCCCCAGTTGTCAGTGTTACAGTATTAGTGAAATAAGTGATGGCTCAAAGCAAAACATTTGCCGTCACAAGTCCATCAACCGTTTATACATTCTAGAGGTGCTGGTCCAGAAGCATCTGTCGGTTCCACCTCAAGAGTAGAACGTAACTTTTTAAGATTTTGGGTTGTAAATTTTGGAAAATCACTCCTGAATTATTAGTATAAATATTTGTTTCGCTGATCATTACTGTCCTGGTAGTTTCTCTATCAGACACAGGGAAAGTGTGGGTAAATGAGATGTCTGAGGGGTCTGCTGTCTACGTCTGGAATGTGGACTCCTATTTGTTCTTGTATAAAATTATCCTTTTCTCCAGGAGGTTGGAAATATTCCATTACTGCGGTGCGCGATGGAGCCGCACAGCAGCTGGTGCAGGACAGGTGGGGAGAGATAACGGCGGTATCCACAGACATAATACTGGGAGTGATTGTCCATCTCTGTTCTGCTTTATCCACCTTTCACTGGTCTGATGGATCAGCTCCTTGGTATTTGTACAAATCTCTTTACACTCTTCGTCTGTGATACAACAGTGTCTGAGATGTAAAATGACATTCTTTAACTGATAAGTCTTTATTGAAGTGAGCAGCTTCCAAAGATAAGTGACAACAGGTGGCTGAATGCATGGGGGCTTCGTTTATCAATGGGCATCTGATATGGATGATAATATAGTTATCCAAGAGTATTGCGCCTGTAGTATGGGACAGCTCCACATGTTCCTGGAATTACCTACAGATGATCTATTTGAACACTTCTGTGAACCTGAAAGTATTTGTCTGTTAGTTAATCATATATTGGGCCCATGTTAATGCTGATAAATGGCATGGTTCTAATCCCTCTGCAATCGCTGCATGCCCGTATCACGCTGATGGTTTGTGCTGCCCACTACGGTGCCACCTGCCATCTGGGAATCATGCCAGAGTTTTGTGTGTGATGTGGTGGTGAGGGTCAGCCCTCCTATACTGCTGGGTATTGGTGGATTTTGTCATCCAGACATAAATGGTAAAATAGCTTAGGACGTTACATGAACCTCTGGGTACCCCTGACTGGATGCTGCTGTGCTCCTAAGGATAGAGGGTATATTATATTTAAAGTTAATGAAAACTGGGCTTGGACTTTAGCATAGATGTCTACAGTGTCAGTGCATTTGCACAATGTACGCATCAGGTCTAAGGTATTGTTAAAACTTTAGATGCTGAATGTGCGTACATACTCTAGATACATGAGCTACCTGTGCTCCTATTATTATTATTATTACCATTTATTTATATAGCGCCACTAATTCCACAGCGCTGCCCAGAGAACTCATTCACATCAGTCTCTGCCCCATTGGGGCTTACAGTCTAAATTCCGTAACACACACAGACAGACAGACACAGACAGAGAGACACACAGACTAGGGTGAATTTGTTAGCAGCAAAATAACTTACCAGTATGTTTTTGGAGTGTGGGAGGAAACCGGAGCACCCGGAGGAAACCCACGCAAACACGGGGAGAACATACAAACTCCTCACAGATAAGGCCATGGTCAGGAATTGAACTCATGACCCCAGCGCTCCTATGGCCCAACCTCTCAATAAAGTATCTTTACCAAAGCACTGTCACTTAGCCGTTTGCTGCACTACATCTTCATGTGAAACAATTTGGTGATTTAAGTCGTTTATATGTCAGTTAATTTAGTGCTGTAAAATACATGAGTGAGTGAAGTAATGCCCTGATCATCATATGATGTGTGCTCATACCACCGCCTGTTGGGGCATATAACCAGTTGCAAAATTGAAAATACAGCCAGTAATGATGTCCCAGTTTCTCTCTCTGTATTGAGCCCAGTCTGCTAACATCCCATAATACAGTGTCATTACTGAGTGGTCTATTACATTCCTTTCTACACCTTTCACTCTCACACCGCGGCTTCCTGTGTGTTTACTGAAGTGGGTGTCTTACCCGATATAAAGCAGGTTTCCATCAGATAGAGTTTGATACAATCTCACACTGTGTCATTATTCCGCACACACAGAGAGTCTTGGTATCCCAGATGAAAAGCCCAGGAGTGGATCAGCAGGGTAGGAGAGGAAGGTCGGCACAGAACTGCAGAAGGAGGGTGAGGTCCCGGTAAAATAAAAGCTCAGATCACCTACAAAGCAGCTTTCTTCCCTTTGTTTCCACTGTCTAATGACATGATTATGCAAAATGGGGACAGGGACCATGTACTTGTCTATTACCAATATTCTCTTTAGCTAACAACAGCCGCCCTGCCTGAGCCCACATAGAGCATAGTCTCAGACCTAATTATCCAGCTTTTTTCCTGGCTCACAATGCTCCATTGAGCGGATCAGAATCTCTCCGTGGCTGCCTGTGACCTTCTTTCTTTTAGCAGCGGGATGGCTGTGAGGCCTAATGAAAAATAAACAAGTCAATGGGTTTTCTTTCCTGAACAAATGATTTTTCCAGCATTTACAAATGAAATTAGAGGGTGCGGGGCCCCATCCTCATTGCAACGCTCTTTGTAAATAAAGATCCATTCACTAGACATTCAGGGCAATGAATAACTGTGAGGAGGCGACGTCTGAATGGAGCGCTATCTTTTCATTGAGTGCTCCCTATTGAGAGAGCACCTTCTTCTCGTCTGACTGCGCAGGTCTTCAGATTGTGTCTGTGATCAGATGAAAGCAATTCAAGGCCCAAGTGTTTATAGTCACACGGTTGCAGGAATGTCATGTAGGTTGAAAATAATGTTCATATATATATATATATATTTCCTGGCCTGAACTTTCAGCCAAATAGAGGAACTTGTCCAACCACACCACCACCGACGCCGCCGGCACGTCATGGTGCATATCACGGAGCCGCACCAGTCAGGGGGGAAGGGCAATGTTCATTTACTTGTCTGCCACGATGGCAGCAAATATAGGTGACAGAAATCCTTAATCCTTTTACTTAAGGATTTGTTGGAAGCTTTTACTTTTGATATGTTTTTACAATAAAGTATTTTATTTTAAAAAGGTTTTAAAAAGGTATCACCCAAGATGTTCCTTTTCATATGTTGTTTCATATGCATCACAATTTGGATCGTATATCGGGATTGTATCCAAAGACTCACAATTTTAAAGATTGCTACATTGCTGCAATTGAATGATTAACGTGTAACCATTTCCATATTAGGGTTGCATTATAAATCTCACGTGGTGGTAATTTTTAAGTATCAAATATCCACTTAAAGAGAGTAGCAACATCTAGTGGGTTTTTTAATCGATTGACGATAATATCCATTTATGTATTTTCCCTTTTTTCCTTATACAATATGAAACAACTTTGGTGCTTGGGGATCAAGAAAAAACTGTGTGATCATCCATGGGTATTGGAGGACTACTAGTTATGGAAGAATTATAAACTCTCCCTTTCTATTGAATTGTCCAGAATTTGATATTATAAGGACATTTTGAATCATTATTCTGTCATCTCTATTTGCTGCGATCATTGCGCCTGTGGTAGACATTGTTTTCATTTACTTTGTATTTTGAGTGAAGTGGCACTCCTATTGTTATACTGTGGCTGCATAGAGTGGGAAGGAAGATTATCATATTTGATTGTAAATGTTCATTTACTTGATAACTGTGCCTATGCCAATAGACTTTAATTACATGTATGTATTCCATGGAATTTCCAATACTTATATTATACCTAACTGAAGATTATGACAAAAGACGAAATAAATATAGTACAAGGACTTCCAATTATTTCTTCAGCAACTAAAATAGCACTTTGCATCCTCTGTTGTACTGTGGAGCTATATATAATATGGTAACTTATTCAGTGATGATACATGAGTACAAGGTACCAATAGATATCTCTAGCCAGCGCTGTAGGATAAGTATGGTAAGTTCCATAGTGAGCTTTAGCAGAAACTTCAGTGAATGGGAAGAATTGGGAGGACTCCTCTCTTATGAGTAGAATGTTTATAAGTATTAATCATTGGTGGGTGAAGTTCCATGCGAGGATTGTATTATGTCCTGTTATACTCTGATGTATATTATCACACTAGTCACTATCAGGCCCTCTGTTGTCTCCTTAAAGACCCCCTTGTTTGTTATGATCGTCTGCACAGCTGTCAGTCACCCTAACATTTGGCGAATATTCTAATGTTTATCAGTGATAGTTACAGGACATCCCGCTTCTATCACACACTTAGATCAAAAACACAATCTTAAAGGCTTGAGAAAGTACAGGATGAGCCGGAGGCTCCTGCGCTGCCAAGATCCATCTGTACAGCACGGTAAACGTGTTCTAAGAAAAGGCAACATCAACATGCGCAATAAATCGTTTGATGATAAATGTAATCTGCCCTGTGCTTACATGTAGTCACCCTAGGCGGAACACACACACGATCTATGAGCAGGAAGCGTGTTGTATGTATCCCTTCTGGTGCAGGAAACAAACGACACAGCTTAGTGTGAGAGGCAACAACATGTAACTGACACAGACAAAATGTTTCTATGTGCCTGAGTGAGGAAAGGCCCTTATTGGCTGGATATAAGGCAAGTATTCAGGTTAGCAATTCTCAGATCCATTTATTCTCCTAAGTAGATGTGTGTTGCTCTGTACCCTGTAGTACATCAGAACACATCAGTTCTGCACAAGTTTCTGTACAATGTGTCTCCTGGTCGTCAGCTCATTTCTATACATTCATTCAATGTGACTGATGGGAATGATTAAAAAACATTCTCTGTAGAGCGCTGCACAATATGCTGGAGCGATATAAATAAAGGTAATAATAATGATTCATTAAAGGCTGTGTTTAGGGGGTATATAAAGAGTGCAGGAGGTCTGCCGAATAAATGAGGAGATGGTGATTACAGGAGCTGGCAGCATTGCTGGGTTATAGAGCAATATCGGTGCTGTCTCCTCATCCTAGTACCGGGAGCGCCTAGAGGTAACCGGTCAATAATACTAAATTAAGGAGCTCTGCAAATAGAACAGGATAGGAATCAGTTTAAAAATTTTTTACAAAAATGTATGTAATCCCACTTATTAGCAGAATGTTGTGTTTTCTAATCTGTTCCCTGCAATATACACGTGAGACTTCTTCAGTAGAGTGTGACACCTCTAGCTGTACTCAATAAGGGCAATAAGCAACAGAAGAGGTTATTCCTTTTGTGTGAATGCTTCTACACACATACAGCCTGTTTCATCCTTGTGTGGCCTCCTCAGTGTAGCTTGTTCTGGTCAGAATGTGACACTATAGAATCTTGTTAACTGAAATAATACGAGAGTGGGGTTCCTGCGCTGTTCTGTCAGGAAAGTTTGGGGTTCCTGTGCTCCGCCTTGTCAGGAAAGTTTGGGGTTTCTGCGCTCTGTCCTGTCAAGAAAGTTTGGGGTTTCTGTGCTCCGTCCTGTCAAGAAAGTTTGGGGTTCCTGTACTCTGTCCTGTCAAGAAAGTTTGGGGTTCCTGTGCTCCGTCCTGTCAAGAAAGTTTGGGGTTTCTGTGCTCCGTCCTGTCAAGAAAGTTTGGGGTTCCTGTGCTCTGTCCTGTCAAGAAAGTTTGGAGTTTCTGTGCTCCGTCCTGTCAAGAAAGTTTGGGGTTCCTGTACTCTGTCCTGTCAAGAAAGTTTGGGGTTCCTGTACTCTGTCCTGTCAAGAAAGTTTGGGGTTTCTGTGCTCCGTCCTGTCAAGAAAGTTTGGGGTTCCTGTACTCTGTCCTGTCAAGAAAGTTTGGGGTTTCTGTGCTCCGTCCTGTCAAGAAAGTTTGGGGTTCCTGCGCTCCGTCCTGTCAAGAAAGTTTGGGGTTCCTGCGCTCCGTCCTGTCAAGAAAGTTTGGGGTTCCTGCGCTCTGTCCTGTCAAGAAAGTTTGGGGTTCCTGCGCTCTGTCCTGTCAAGAAAGTTTGGGGTTCCTATGCTCCGTACTGTCAAGAAAGTTTGGGGTTCCTGTGCTCCGTCCTGTCAAGAAAGTTTGGGGTTCCTGCGCTCTGTGCTTTCAGGAAAGTTTGGGATCTCTGTCGCTTTGGCTTCCTGATAAATCTGTTGCTCTGTAGTCTTTTCTGCTAATATTTACAGAGGGAAATTCACAAACCTGTTTATGAGCAAATCGATCATTGTGTACTGCTCGGTCAGTTCCCCTTTGCTGAGCACTATAAATCCCATTTAATGGCTGCAGTAATGGAGACGCCTGATGTTATAGGGACAGTTTGCAGCAGATGGATGCTGTCAAATGAGCCTTTTGGGTCCATTGCTTCAGTCCATCTGCTCTGTACACAAAACCTGCGCAAACACATTTACTGGCTGTCCACACAAAGGGATATTGACAAATGCTGAGCACCAGCTTTAGTGTTTCCTCTGTGCTGATAACTCATAATCTGATATTGTTTTCCTGGTATTTAGCAGACCGTACTCTTAGAGCAGCACATGGAAACGCTGTTTGTTCAGTCAGTGCGGGAAAACACCTAGAAAAGTGACCAGCAATAACTGAATAATGAGCCTGCAGCTTGTGCCCATATGTCCGGCTCGGTGATAATGTTACTTCTTGTTGAGGATGCTGGTCCTCCGTATCCAACTCTCCATGTGGGAGACATGTGTCCGTCCTGTCATGTATGTCCAAATATATGGGTCTATAGCTCCTACCTCTGTATTGTATATGTACCCAGGGTCTATGGCTCTATGGCATAGTTATCAGCTGAATCTGATAGGGACGTCCCAGGCTTTAGCCATGTTTGGTGATAGTCTTTGAAATGAAAACTGTTGCTGAATTAATACTGTACAGTGCTAATCTGTCTGCTATCCCAAAGCAAAATATGTGTGCAGAGGTCAGCCTGGGTGGTATTACCATGTGGCTGCCCCATTCCTGTGAACACACTCTCATCTATCACTCCCTTATTTCCTTTTAGATTGCCAGTTTGGGTGAGGAGGATCTTAGAGGGTGTTCTTTTATTCACATCAATGAATATTTCTATTATGTCCCTAACGAGCAGCGCTGCAGATTCTGTTATTGCTTTATAGATAAATGCACCATGTAATTCCTTCTGCTATGTACGCTGTGTGCATATGTCAGCTGTCAGAGGAGACCTAACCCCTGACTGTGGGTGCACTCGCTGATTGGATGGGACCTGAGGTCAGTCTGCTGCACGCAGTGCACACCTGTATCCTAGATGCTTCATTAGCTAGGCGGATTCATTCCCCCCTCCGCACCTGATAGTGTGCTCCCCGTCCCCAGGAGCCTGAGGGCCACATACCTTTGCATTTGCATCAAAACCACATGTAAAATGCATAGTTTAGTTAGTTTGCCAAAACATTTCATGCGCTGGAAGTATTGTCACGCGTTTATGAATGCATCCAAAATTCAGTCGGCACAAAGCTTTAAGTTAATGTAACCCCAGAAACTCCTACTTTACTGGTCTTCCATAAGGATATTATTTATCCACCTGAATGCCCAATAGTTTCGGGTATCCAAGTGTATAGTCTTCATTATGAATGATGCTGTGAAATTAGACTCGTATAATGGCGTGACTGTACCTGTGTGCTACAATCTGTTAGGGGCTTAGATTGGAACACAATTTATAAATGGTGTTTAATAGATGTGTAGGTTCAATACCTCCACTCCCCATGAAAACAGGTTTGAAGTTATAATTTTTTGATTTACACAAATCACTTAATTTTTAAAAAAAATGTTTTGTTCTTGAATGTATTAAGTTTGCCCTATTATTTTAATTTATTAAACCGATACCATTTAAAAGTTTACTCCAAGTTATATATGGGTCACTGGGAAAGAACGATTGTCTAAACAAATAACCCCTATAGCAAACACATTGGGCTGAGTCATTAAGGAAAGTAAGGCACAAGAAAGGAGTAAATTGTCTCCTGGACAAACCATGTTACAATGCAAGGGGTGCAAAGTAGTTTATAATTTTGCACATAAGTTAAATGCTGGATGCTTTATATTTTAACTGAAATTTAAAGTTGATGTAGGACATGCTCTACCCCAACTATAGGTCTGTCCCCCAATTTTAAATTTACCTCCCCCTCCAATGCAACATGGTTATTGGCAAGTTTCAAAGTTACTCATTTTTTTTGCTTTACTTTCCTTAGTGAATCAGGCCCATTGGATTTTATAAGAAGATATATATAACATACTGATCATATAGAATGGCAATAAGATTGGATTTGGAAGGTTTGTATTGAGGCTCCATGAGAGTAATTACAATTTAAATTTAGGTGGCGATAAAATATAATAAAATAGAATGTTTGATTTAACATTTGACCCTTAAACTTTGCTTAAACAAATACGATCTATACATTTACATACTTATGAGAGGTAGATAGCAATAGTTACATTGAATATTCCAGCTGTCATTCAGAACCGTATTCCCTCTTCCCAAGTAGGGAATAGGGAGTTATTCAAATTGTGAAACTTATATTCAACAATCGAGGATTTAAACAAATCGCCCTAAGTAACTGTTGTCCATCTGTTATTGTAGAAGAGAGCTTGGACTCAGATAGTATATACAGGGTTTCTCTTCTAGTAAATTATACCAAGAAACAGCATAATGTGAGAGATAAAAATGATTTAGTCCCTCTTAGCCCAATTTTAGTCATCTGAAAAAAACATTAAGAATATTAAGGAAAGCTTTGGCATATGCTCAATTTGGATCCTGTTCTCTTGAATTATATTCCCAATAAACCAAATACAGTCTTCAAGGGAACAAGAACTCTTAAATCATATTTCTCACCCATCTTGAAATTATATATTTACCTCCCTCAAAGATTTGGCTAAAGAAAATCAACTTCTCTCCCGGTGGTTCCTGTGAGATTTGTACTTACTGTCATATAGATGCCAATAACTTTTCAGATTCAGAAAAGAGAGAAATTAATTTGCTAATGGACTATTACACATCATTTGTGGTCCAAATGTTAAAAAGTCAATGTGGTGTAAAGTATATTAGGGAGATCAAAAGCCACTAAATATTAAAATATAGAAACAAAAACATAATAAATAAGAATGATATAATCATAGTGTCCCCATAAATTGTTGCTGTTTAAAGACTAAAGGTGAGTTTTTGAACCACCGCATATTGTCTGTGATTTTGTCCTCCAAGCCAGACAGATTTATTACTGTGAGCAGTCCTTTCCGGTTCCATGTTATTTTTCTCCCACTGGATAAAGAAGAAGGAGATTGTAGACAAGTATTTAAAGATACCGTTACACTGCAAAAAATGAAATTTTTTCGGGTACAATTTATATAATATGTACACAATATTGGTTTTCTATTACTGGTAACTACTGGCACTAGCGTGAGGGGCCCAATGCTATTGATCATTGTTGCTGAGCCTTCTGCCTAGGAATCCCTAGCTGTAACAAACATTCGGGCTTCTCCCGTATAGGACCACAATCGAGGCTAAGTAGTACGAACATTTACTAACGGGGGAGGGTGGTTTTACACAATTTGTTTTATTTTACACATGCTGACAGATAATATAGACCGCCTGTCGTTTAAGCTATCACGCCGCTCACAACCCCTTTTTCCGGTTTTCCTTTGATTTGTTTACTCGCAGCTTGATCATGTTTTCTGGTTTTTATTGTTTAAATAAAAGAAAATCAGGATAGCGATATCTAAAGTGGTAGATTCAAAACTAGTGGCTTTTCAGCAAATGGTCTTTGATAAATCGTGGGGTTTAAAAGCTACTAAAACTGCAGAAATCTAGCGGTTTAACAAAATCCCCCTCTAAGACTTAAAGTGATAGGAGGTGAGGTGACAGATTGCAAAGAGAAAACCATTGAATCCCCCCTGTATCCAATAGGACTAAATTAATTAATGCTGCAACTCTTTCATGTTTTTGAATAATTCTGCAGGAGACTGATTTTCTAGATTTGTTTTATATACAATGTTATATTTTATGTTCCTCTGTATGGACTTTAATATACTTTTTATATTTTATCTATTATATCTATATATTACTTATTATAAAGGTTTTATTAAAAGAAAACTTTATTGAAACAAAGAACTCTCCCATGATTTTTTTTATTAGGAAGATATTTTTTTAAAGAACAAAAATTAGAAAAAGTCTTTTACTATTAATATATTTGATTGTGTGCTTTGTACTGATTACGGATGAATAGCTCTAAAGCCGATGGTAAAGTGATGGTGTTAATGACTTCTATACTTTGTTTTCTAATATAAGATTATGTGATTTACCCAGTCTAGTAATTTGGAGAAGAGTTTACGTAATCCTGCATTTTCATCATTTCTACCTGTGGCCTCTCACGTGGACTTCACCGTTGTGGTCCCATTATGATCAGAATGTCACTTGAAGAGTTGGGTCAAAGATTCTGTGATACTTATTATTTCCAATTATTTAAAGTGCTTATTGCTAAGCCTGTTAAACATGATCGTTTGCACTCCAACACTTGTGTTAACATTACAGTCAGAGCAGCCAAAGTCAGACTTGTTTAGAAGATTTACTGGACTATCTAAGTTTGACTTCTGGACCCGAGCGCTCACTTGTCATTGCTGTTGTGGACTGTGTTCATCCTTGGTGGTCTATGCTGCCTTCTTGGCAACAGCAGCTGCTGCAACAACTACTTCAGAACAAGAAACCAGCGTCCCAGCTCTGTCCAGCATTGAGTATTATGCCAAACTAATATTACGGGCACACAGATACTCCCAACTGGCAGATGACTGCAGAAAAGCCCATTCGGCACAAGAGAGAAAACGTTTTCCATAACCAGCTGAGGATGGACGTTCCGTTGAGATAAATGGTGAAAGACAGTCATGGTTGTCAGTTGCTGACTGTCCTAAGATTTCTACAGGGACTGATTAATGTTTCATAGCTTCATTTTCTACTGTCTCTCCTCATTCCAACTATACCGCACCACAAAATTGCCAGTGTCCAATAATTGGCTGCTGATAATACTTCTGCCATACAGCAGCCACAAGTACTTTCCCCACTACCAGCTGTTATTCTGCTATCTCATGTATCAAGTGTTACATGCACCTCTTAGGTTACAAGCTCATTTGGACAGGACTGTCTGTTTCTGGCACAATTCAAAAAGATTTAGTGGATTCATGGACACATACTTGAATTATCACACAAATTGCCTCCCTGCTTCTTCTCCTCAGCCAGGAACGGACGCCGCTCTCTGCTTCCTGCGCCTTCCATTGCTAGTCAACGGGATGTTTCTGCCGGCCGGGCCCGGGGCGCATGCGTGTTCATTGCTACAGCAACAAGACGCGCTTCCCGGTTTCGAGACTCCTGTCCACCAATGAAAGCCCAGTTGCCTCTATATTAGGGAGACTCTGGCACTATAAGGGTGCCAGAGTAGAGTATCTAGGTCTCCCTATGCTCCACCACTCCTGTATTTGCTACAGTCTCCTGCCTGCATTCCTGTGTACCGAACCGACTTTTCCTGACATTACCTTGGATATCCCTCTGGTCTGTTTCCTGTTATCTGGTTTTGACTCTTGGCCTCCTGACTTCGCTTTTGTCTACTCCTCGGTACCTCGCTGGTAGCTACCTTGGAGGACCGCGACCTGCACGCCTCTTGCAGCAGGTCCCTTGCGGGGGTCCCTGGTGAAGACCAGGGATGTGTTAGACTCTGCGCCTCTTTGTGTAGCAGCGCCAATGCATGCAGGTGGTCTTCAGCCAGAAACACTCCGTGACAAGGTGGTTTTGCAGATTGGTGCCCTCTGCCATCCCTTAAGGTGTGGCATCCCGATAACAGATACAAGAAGACAAATCAACAAGCTGATACTGGTACAGTAGTAGACTGAGGAGATGCTCAATTGGATCATGGGAGAAATGACAGGACAAGTCGGATAGCCAACTCCAAAAGCGTGTAACCCCCCTTTACATCCTCATAAGACCTGCACGCCGGCTCCTATAGAGCAGGAGAGAGCAGCAGCCGCAATGCTGGATCCCAGGGGAGACACAGAGCGCCTAATTCATCAAGGTACGTTTCTGCCAATTTTGTATGTATTGTATGCAAAATCACCATATGCATGCCCTGGACCGGGACAGCAGCAATGTACACTGCATCTGCATATATAAAGGACACTTACTACAGCCTACGATTTCTGGGTGTGAACGGGCCGAGAAAGGGAGTTCACATGTAGTCCATCTACAGTAAGAGTGTGCTAGACTCAGTCACACGCAGCCACGTCCGAAATAAGCTCTGAGCGTCTCAGAGTTACTTGTTTTTCTGCCGTACCCCTTGCTCCAGCTACAGGTGAAGTCTAAGTCCTCATCAGTAGTCATAACAGTCCCATATGCATGCTATAACATGTGTTTTCAATCAGGAGCAACTGTAAAAATGTAGTTTATGGTCAGAAGACATTCTGATCATCCTAACAAATGTATTTCATGAAAAAAAAATGTTTACAATTTTTTTCTTCTTTTTTAACTGTTTTGTCATTAATGCCTATAATATTACCAGGTGACATTCATTCAATAGTTTTTTTTCTGTGTGTTCTTTTGTGAATGTATAATCAACATATGTATTGGATGTATCCTGCAGCGTGTTGTGTAGTAGAGCACAGCAGACCTAGACCCGAAATAATCAGTGCACGTATCTTTAGATCTGCTCCTCGTTGAGTTTGGGAGTATGGAGAACCGATTTACGAGCATTTTTAAGCAAACGCAGGTTTCGCTCAGAGCGTGGGCTTCAATGAGTCAGGCCCAGAGTGAGGAGACACAGGCAGCTACACTGTCTAACCGGGTCCATCAGAGTCTGACCGTTTCACGGCAATGTATGTAATTTGATTGCATTATGGTCCCCTCAATGTATAGCATAATTACAAGATTATAATAAAAATAATGATAATAGTAATTTGTTTGAGGAAAAACAGCTGAATTCCTGGGCTAATATTGAGTGTAGTAAGATCAGACTCTCTGCTGAATCCAACAATGTTTGAACTCTTCACTGTTCCACTTTCAAGATAGCAGACAGGAGAAGACACCATAACTGGTGAGTCTGGTGGTAACGGAGTTGTCTGTTTTAGTCTTTCCTTGTGCATTAAAACAGTAGGGACAAGAGATGCTCACTTATTATTCCGTTGTAAGAAACGTGTTGTCAGTCGATAATACCGCCTTAATGCCTTTAGTTTGTCTACTATGTAAAAGTTTTCAGGCGCTAAGTTCACTAATGGAATTGGTAGTTCATTAGAATAGATATAATCATGTGTGGAGATCTGTCTGTTCTTCCTTGTACTTGTGACTCACACCTTCCTTCATCCATCCTGTGCCCTCGCGTTCCTTTCTTTCTGCCAATGATTGGCCACAGTTAGTTTATTACACAATGTGCTTAGTGAGAGGCCTTATTGGGTGTAAGGGACTGACATGTTTATCCTGACAGGTCTCAGGAGCCAGTTCCCCCAGGGTCATTGCTCTGTATACGGCAGCTGACGGTCTGATAGCAGATCTTTATAGTGTTGCTCTGCTTTCAATTAGTATGTAATTGTAGGGAGATTAGCACTGAAATATGAGATATGCTTGACTATTACTTCAAGTGACATCTGTGACTTTAAACCTAGTTTAGCAGTTCATACCTGAGAGACAAATCACCACAAAGTCTAAATATCCTTCATTATATGTATAGAGTCTGGACCTGAGCAAGTCTCTTAAACCAAGAATCAAAGTTTATTAATCTATTCATTATAACTTATGTTGTTGATACAACTACCCATCTGCATTAGAGGCCATAGAATTTATGTTTAAGCTGCAATACCATATAGGAAAATCTTCTCATACGCGGTAGTGCATCTTTAAAGGACCAGTAATCCCAAAAAATGAAATGTTCATGTATTAAGCATGGTAGTATATTATAATAATCAGTCTAACTCTGATTTTTCACTCTAGTTTTATTGAAACGTAAAGTAAGGTTTAGCAGTTGTATTGTAAGTTAATGTAATATAAGACAAAAAAGCTAAAATTGTAAAGCATAGAAGGTCATCACTGGCCCTGCACCTTGTATGAATGTGCCAATATCACTGGTTTCCAAAACATTGTCTGCTTTCTAAATTATATACACTCAACTGTATGATTACTGTATGATGAAGACGAACTTTAACTAAATGTAACCTTATTATTCTAATTGGATATGTTTCAAATCGGCGGTCACACTACTGTTCTTCGGTGAAGTAACGTTATGGCTCTCAACATTTTTAAGGGTTATTTCTTTCTGAACAGAAGTATTGCATCATATCCGTAATTTAACATAATGTGGATAATGATTTTCAAAGCTCAACATACAAGTCGCATTGTAATAAGAAATACATATTATTCAAGTTGTACTTGTGAGCAAAGCTCTATAAGTTTGTGAGCCACTTGTTTGTTAGTGTCAGCTCATAAGGCAATAGCTTCAGGATATCTAGTTTCCCCCTGTTATATATCATCATCATCATCATCACCATTTACTTATATAGCGCCACTAATTCCGCAGCGCTGTACAGAGAACTCACTCACATCAGTCCCTGCCCCATTGGGCTTACAGTCTAAATCCCCCCCCCACACACATGCACACACACAGACACAGACTAGGGTCAATTTGATAGCAGCCAATTAACCTATCAGTATGTTTTTGGAGTGTGGGAGGAAACCGGAGCACCCAGAGGAAACCCACGCAAACACGGGAAGAACATACAAACTCCACACAGATAAGGCCATGGTCAGGAATTGAACTCACGACCCCAGTGCTGTAAGGCAGAAGCGCTAACCACTGAGCCACTGTGCTGCCCTCATCGCAACAATAAGGGACAATATACGTAGCCATTTATTAAACTATCATCCTGGGAAAAAGCTCCTTATAAGAGGCTGTCTCAGCAATGACTTTACTATTCTAATAGCTCCGGGATTTTACCTGGTGTCTTTAATGCTCAGAGCCATTTTCAGGACTTGCTGGAGGGGAGAGCACAAAGCTTATCGGAGAGGGATGCAGAGACCCTCCCCTGCAATGCTCTCCCTTTGGGCAGTACAGCTAACACCATCTTCAGAGGGCAACAGCCATCAGGTCCTGCTCGGAAAAGCTAATCCTAAGAGCTTAATAAATTTTGAGTATTATGGGGACTGTGGTATTGTGCGATACTTTACCTAATGCAGGAGATATCCTTTGCATTAGGCTTTTCTTGAAATGACACTATACTTAACAAGGCCTAAACTATGAGGAAAAACAGTTTCCGCGTGGTTTAAGGCTTGATAAATAGGCCCCATAGTATGCTATCACTAAAATAAGCGTATATCCTTTTGCTGAGAGACCCACAAGAGTAGTGACTATTGGGAGGGAATATAAGGAGCCAGGATTGTTGTCTAGGTGCTGCCATCTGACATGTCAGGAAATCGGTGCAATACTTGGCTACTTTGGTATAAACCTCCAGAGATAAAACAGCAGTTTGTAATTGTGGGGACACAGTACTGTCTCTGTAATGGCCGAAAAGAAGCTCAGCGTTTAGGGCTGTGTATGTTTGTGTGTGGGGGGTGTTTGTGGGCACCTGTCGCCCCTCCTGAGTGTACTGCTCATCGGCCTATTTGTGAGAGGTGGCCTGGAGCTGTCAAACCTAAAGCAAACAAAAGTCCAGCCAGTTTGTGTCTATAACCCTGGGGCTGGCAGGAATGAGCGTCCCCCCTCTTCCCCAACAAATTGGATGGATGGGGAAGAGCCATTTGTGCAGTGAGTAAGGCTTGGTCATCTCCTTGTGGGCAACCAATGTGTGGTACAGGTTTCTTAGAGACTTCTTTTGTTGGCAGCAAATCCTCTAATACCAATATATTCCCAGTGACAGAATGGATTACCCCTTATTACTGCCTTCCCCTTAATATCCACCAGTACTGGGAGGAGCGGGGTCCTGGGATACAGGAGCTGTGGTACAGACATCCACAAATGAACAAACCATCGGTGGACAGCTGTCTTCCTAGTGCTTCCTCAAACTGCATCTTGTACAGGCGACTGGAAGTTAGCGTGAGTCCAGTGGTGGAAAGGGAGGTCGTTTCAGGAAAATGCGGAGCTTATAACCTGCTTCAGAATACTTTTGGGGATTGCCGATGATAAGGAGATACTGAAGGATTCACAGGGTTCAGCCACTGATGAGGAAAGGGGTTATTCTTAAAACAAAAATATTTAGAGTTCTTTAAAATTGTTTTGCGTTTCCCTCATCATTGTGTATTTGACCCCATTTCTGCAGCCTTGGGGCAGATCTTTAGCCTCTCCCATGTACATTGTATATTTCACCCCACTTCCGCAGCCTTAGGGCAGATCTTTAGCCTCTCCCATGTACATTGTATATTTCACCCCACTTCCGCAGCCTTGGGGCAGATCTTTAGCCTCTCCCATGTACATTGTATGTTTCACCCCACTTCCGCAGCCTTGGGGCAGATCTTTAGCCTCTCCCATGTACATTGTATGTTTTACCCCATTTCTGCAGCCTTGGGGCAGATCTTTAGCCTCTCCCATGTACATTGTATATTTCACCCCACTTCCGCAGCCTTGGGGCAGATCTTTAGCCTCTCCCATGTACATTGTATATTTCACCCCACTTCCGCAGCCTTGGGGCAGATCTTTAGCAACTCCCATGTCCATTGTATATTTCACCCCACTTCCGCAGCCTTGGGGCAGATCTTTAGCCTCTCCCATGTACATTGTATGTTTCACCCCATTTCTGCAGCCTTGGGGCAGATCTTTATCCTCTCCCATGTACATTGTATGTTTCACCCCATTTCTGCAGCCTTGGGGTAGATCTTTAGCCTCTCCCATGTACATTGTATATTTCACCCCACTTCCGCAGCCTTGGGGCAGATCTTTAGCAACTCCAATGTACATTGTATATTTCACCCCATTTCTGCAGCCTTGGGGCAGATCTTTAGCCTCTCCCATGTACATTGTATATTTCACCCCACTTTCGCAGCCTTGGGG
The DNA here is from genome assembly GCF_038048845.1 of Mixophyes fleayi. Taxonomy (NCBI): domain Eukaryota; kingdom Metazoa; phylum Chordata; class Amphibia; order Anura; family Limnodynastidae; genus Mixophyes; species Mixophyes fleayi. The sequence goes on along the minus strand of NC_134404.1, from coordinate 346,322,838 downwards.
CAGATCTTTAGCAACTCCAATGTACATTGTATATTTCACCCCACTTCCGCAGCCTTGGGGCAGATCTTTAGCCTCTCCCATGTACATTGTATGTTTCACCTAACGTCCGCAGCCTTGGGGCAGATCTTTAGCCTCTCCCACGTATTTCTCAGAACTTGCTGTTATATCACCAAGTGACAGCTCTGGTAGACGTGACAGATATATCCTATTAACACAAGCTCAGCTCTGTGTACATGAGATGCTGTGGGAGCCACTGCTGTAAAATTATCCTAATCTCTGTCTGGAAAAGTAGGTGACATTTCATAAGTAAATGAATTAGATTTCTGTTTACTTTGCACAATAATTCATATAAAATACAGCATTAAAATACAGCATTTCCTAACTGGTAGTGACCTGGGGAAACCTTATAACCTTGTAACAAACATGAAATGTTAGGGCTTCCACCGCCATGGAGACACTTCTATGGTTGGCACGTTGTATTGTCTCTGGGAAACAGCTGAAGCTGTTGTATAAGGTTTCTTTGTCATTACTCAGGTTGTGCCATGTACAACTGACTTTATTCCAATGAAACAGGAAATACCAGTTAATGAATCGATTTGTTCTCAGGTAGTTACAATGTTTTAGGATCTAAGGAATGTGACATTTTACTAGTCCACAATTGTAGTAAAGGTTTTTTTCCATCTGTACCAATGTTTTTATTACTTAGATGATTGAACGAAGCATCTGGGGAACCTGTAACCTCTTAAAGTGTTTTTCACATTGTATAGTTTATAAAACCCCATTAGTCAGCTGCCTCCTGATTGGATGGACTACTCGTCAATCTTAACCCTGCGATCCCTTCCTTCTCTGGTGCTCAGAGATGATATTACCACGGGGTGGGGTGACGGGGCAGTATCCCTCCCGATGAAGCAATAGGTGTGAGACAAGTGTAAAGATTTCACATTGTCTTAGGAAAACCCTCTTAGAAATCTAATATTTTTCAATATCAGACTGGGAACAATACAGAAGTCACAAGGTGTATGAATTATATGGTATAAACATGGAGATATTAATCTATTAACTGTTGATTTTCAGAAATAACCGTATTTTAGTGATTTCCTAATCATCAAATCTATTAAAGGGAAATCGACCTAGAAATCAGCAGTTTTCCCAACTGACAGACAGGAGTCACCAGATCTCACAATCACTGAAACCACCGAGTTCACTGATCTCTCAGTGACCAGTAAAGAACAAGGGAATATATGAACTATCAATATAGTAACTTAGTGTTGGAAATGTTTTCACTAGTTTCAGACACTCAGGATTAGTACAAAACCAGTGAGATGAATAAAACAACCCTTCTGCACATACAAGCATTTAAATGAATGGGCCTATTCATTTCAACATTGTTTCCACAGGTGCGCTAATAACTCCATTGAAATGAATGTAAAAAGCTCAGTCTATAAATTTTTCCATTACTAGTCCGTTACAGAATAGTCTGACACTAGGAGGGGGAATGCAATTGACCGCATTATTGGTGAGAATATCTCGGCCAGCGCACTATTACCGTTACGACGGTAATAGTGCGCATTATTACCATTCGTACGGTCATTTCAATGTAGATACGGTAGTGCGCGGGCTGCGTTATTCTCACGAACAGTGAATTGAATTCCCTCCTAGGTCGTCCTTCTGGAATTGTCTGGTGAATTCCAAATCTCAGACTATTGTACAAGGAGCCTGTTTAGCTAGTCATGAAAAATCCAATACATAGAGCTTTTCCTGTTCATTTCAATGCATCCATTTCTTTAAATGAGAAATTAATGGGAAAAGCTTCATATTGGAAATCGGTAACACTGGCTGCTTTCTAGATTAGAGATTGCAGTCAAAAATGTCCCCATTTTCTTGCCTGGTGATCAAAAAAGATTGGAGAGTTGACCAGTAATCGCCCTTCCCCTATGCTCACCCCACATAATATCTACATTATTTCTGTATAAAATTAGTGTATGGGAAGTCTTTCATACATTCCGCCACTGAAGGTGATGTGTTGAAAAGAATTACTATTTTTATTAGATTATTACTACTGTGTTTGCTGTAAATGAACAATGGTCTATAAAGTACCACTAGCTCTAACATGCTTCTAATAGGAAAGCGCTACTAGCAGCAGCGGTATGACGAGGATACATTGTGGTGGGGAATCCTTGGGTTCTGTGTATACCCTGACTTCCTGTTGCCTCAGACATCCTCATTCAAATTCATACCCTCATGCATGACAGCACACCCTCATTCTGGACCGGTAAGAACATGGCCTTTTGCGGGTCAGGCTGGATACACGCCTGATTCATCATAGAACTATATTCCACAATGTTGATCTGTCCAGAACTGGACCACATGCAACTAAGTGCAAGAACGTTCAATTAATCTGTGTGCACAAAGGACACTTACTACAACCTATGATTTCGGGAAGGGAACAGGTCAGGGAAATAGTCAATGTACAGTAAGGGTGCGCCATACTCGGGAGCACGCAGACAGGTCCAAATCCAGCTCTGAGCATCGCAAAGTTACTTGCTCTTCTTCTGTATCTCTGCTCCAGCTACAGGTCAGGTCTAAGTCCTGCTCAGTAGTGATGGTGGCTGTGTATTCATGCTATAATATGTGTTTGTAATCAGGAGCAACTGTAAAAAAGTATTTTTACGTTCAGTAGACATTAATAACATCCTAATAAATGTATTTCATGATATCCTGCTGTGTCTTGTGTAGTAGAGCAGACCTACACTCAAATACATCAGTACACGTATCTTCACATCCGGTCCATGTTGAATTTGGGCACGTTGGGATCAGCATGCCTGCCTTGATGAATCGGGCCCACAGTGTTAAAAGAGTAAAAACGTCACTTCAAAGTACGACCTGATGTTACTTGTTGACCACCTCTTTATTTTCAACTTTTATGTTTTTGTATAAAATCCTGCTTGGTTTACCCTCCTTTATGGCTTCAATTACTCATGAGAGACCCCAGACTGGTTTTCACTACATGTGGCACTTTTGTGTGCTTGAATATTCTTATTACATTGGTTGCAGTAAGTCTGGAAATGTCTTTTCCTGCAGAAAGTGCACCAGGAAGTTATGTTAGAAATAATATAACTTGTATAAGAATAAGAACTGAGGGCTGAAATAAGCTCGAAGGCAATTTAAAAGCTGAGGCTGTATCTTTAAACTGGATTTATTATCTGGGGTTAATAGTTAACTGTGGAGTACACCCATCTGATGTTATAGGGGGGGGTAGACAGGGTCTATAAGTTGGATGGGCGGAGAGTAAAACGGTCTCTGGAGTCTGGACGTTGCCCACCCACCCTGCCTGGTTGGCGGTACTTCGTGGCATACATAATGTGATGGCTGCTTATCGTGATAGTGCTAAGTTATGGTATGCTGGAACTGCTGGTGGAGATCCTGGATGGAGACTTGCCAGAGAGCGCAGTGTTGTTGACAGCCAGTGGTTGGGGCGCACATTACGGTAGTGGACACGCTGGACTCGCCTCTTTTCGAGTGAATCAGCTATAGTCTTGGTGCAGGTACCGCCCCTGTGGGGTGCCCTGGGGTTGCGTTCCATTTAGCCCAGGGGATTGCGGTTTCTGTAAAGCCCCCCAATTGAACCCGGGGTTTTACTGATTGTCCCCCAGTGGATGAGGTACCATGGTTAATGCTGGGACATTCTGGTTCTGCCTGGTGGACGTCGTACTGACTGCTCTTTTTCACCACCACCATATTTAAAAAAACTATTTTAATTTGCCACACTCAGGTTTGGTGTCAATTATTTAAGGAAATAGTTAAATAAGAGTCAGAGGGTAAAGGGAAGTCAGGATATCAGCCGTTAAGCCTTTTAAAACTCTTCTGCCCCCTACATAACCAGTAACACCCTCTACATGCACTGTCTGAAAATCACAATCATGTTGTGGGAGAATATCCAGGCTGCGCCCAGCTCCGTCCATGACACCATATATAGATCCAGAGTTAGTACACACACCAAGCCCCTGCAGTCCCCCCCCAGATACAGAGACATTACCCACTGCTGATTGATGGAGGAGGTGCACATTCCTCACCAGCAGACGAGGGTTGTACCCTGGTTACTTCTTGCTCTGTGACATTGGGCTGTATACTCTTTGTATGAAGTATCACTGCGCTGTCACAGTGGGTGGGTGCTCCTGTGGGTTTGTGTTTTTTGAGGTAATCTCTCCCTCTATATTCAATAAATGCAAAGAAAAAGTCCCTAGCGCACCACAATGTAGGCGATATGTGTTATGTGTTTGTAAATTAATCTGAAAGGGGGGAAATGCTCCAGGGTTAAGATAAAATAAAAATAGAAATTTATTAAGAGTGTGCACATAAATTAAGCATAAGTATACAAATATCATCAGCTAGCACAACTATCATATAGCACCACTAATTCTGCAGCGCTGTACAGAGAACTCACATCAGTCCCTGCCCCATTGGAGATTACAATCTAAATTCCCTAACATACACACACACACACACACACACACACACACACACACACACAAAGAGAGAGCCTAAGGGCAATTTAATAGCAGCCAATTAAGCGACTAGTATGTTTTGGTGTGTGGGAGGAAATCCACACAAACACAGGGAGAACATACAAATTCCACACAGATAAAGTCTTGTTTAGGAATCAAACTCATGACCCCAATGCTGTGAGGCAGAAGTGCTAACCACTGAGTCACTGTGCTGTATAATAGTATAAAATTTGACAAACAGATATATGATCACATTTGCAGATTGGAAAATTATATTAATTGATATGTAATAAAAGCAAATAAATGTGTTGAATAAGAGTGGTTTGAAAGCTTGTTCACTTTTGCGAGGTACCTGGGTTTTGTAGACAATATCTCTTAATTGCCAGTGTTAGTTTATGTTGTGTGGATTTTAGTGCTCTAGTCTTTCTTCTGCGCGGTATGCTGGTAGAGACACGTCTCATAGCGCACAGTCTGCAACTATCAGAAGATGTCTGCAGGTCGGCACCAGCAGCAGGCAGATGTCACATATACTTATGTCCCACTTGGAACATATTTTTATCCATTTACTTTGTTTGCAACAGACACATTCACTATTTGGCATCAATAAAACTTAAAAAACTCTGATACAGCAGAAACAACTCCCTGTCCCATGTACAAAAAAAAGTGTATATACACAGAAGCAACTAACAACGCTCCAATCTGCACCAGCAGAGAATAAGCAATTAACCAAACATCAGCAGTTTTTCTGGCGACCTTCCTCATCATCATCAGCTATTTGAACCTGCCCTTGACCGCCTACAGCTTAGACAGACATATGTCTGTGCCCCAGCCTGCATCTGTTCACAATTGCACAAACACACCTTTACTGTTTGTTAATCCATCATGTACCCCCTCCTCCCTCCAGGAGAAGGCTGGCGGAGGAGCCAGAATAACGTAAATCTTCATTGGCACGTTTGCATGCACAGAGTTATGTCTGCACAAGTTGGCGTAGTGCTCACGCAGCATCAGCCGCTCAGTGTTGTAAGTACATCTGTATTAGAATATCCATAGTTTCCCTGACATGTAGGGACAGATTCTGTTCGGCCACGTTAGTCTAAGATTAACACGGCGTTAGTACTATTACCTTTTATACGGTAATTTTAACCCGGATTCTTACTCGTGGTCCTGAAAGATGTGAGCAAAAAACAGCGTTAAAATTACTGTACTAAGGGGAAATACTGCGCACTTTTACCGTAATAGTGCGCAAGCCACGTTATTCCTAGAATAACGCGGCCGAATTGAATTGGCTCCGTAGTGCTATATGCAGTGTTCTCACTATGGAGCAGGGATAGCTCGGTCATGGAGATTACAGTGTGAAAAATATGACATTCCGGAACACGCTGGAACATTCTATACCTCAAGGTTTACGGTTTGCACAGCCGGGACAAGCAGAGAGCGGAGGGTGTAAATTAAACAGTTCTCAGAATTATATAGGTGTAAAGATTTTGTCAATGTGACCTATACAGGTAAAGTTCTCTCTGATAAACAATACTTGGAGACTAGTGGTGGAATGGGTGCATTACGCTATAAAGCTGTGGTAGAGTAATTCTCTCTTCCGCTTGGTGTGATCTATTTACAGCTTGTACAATTACATAAACACCCCGCTGTAATCAGCTTAGAGACATTCATGTAAATATATATATGTTCTACACATTCATCAGACCTCCTCCCTCACTCTCTAACCAGAAAGTACTACTCCGAGCCCAGTCTCCTTTTCAAGAGTCCCAATTAGTCAACGTCACTAATTATCATTGTGATTAATGGCCGTTTTACCGCAAATGTAACATAACCATGGATTTCCAAAGATACGTTATAGATAACATGAAAACTTGAGTGAAAACAGAACAGAGAAAACAACATACACTGAGTCATGTCCTTGTGGAACGTGCCCATAAAGTACATGCTATATTCTGCAGTCAACATATTCCATGATTTAAGCCACATTTCATTAGCTACATCTTTGCATTGAAGGACAACAGAAGCCTCATTAGCCAGTCACATTGTATTGATGATTGAACAGACAAAGTTATCACCAGCCCCTTTAATAGATCAAGTACTATCATTTTATACTCTTTCATAATATCCTTGAGTAGGAGTAATCATGACATGTTACATAAACAGCTGAGAGATGTAGGATCCCTCATCTATTAATGGAGCTGAGTGGTTATATCGTTTAGTAATTTCTCAAGGAGACCAGTTCTAGATTTCCATACGTCATTTGTAGAGATCTAGATACATTGACATTGGCAGCAGTGGTTGAGTTGTTAAGTCAGTTCTACAATAAACGTATTTTCTCCTTGACTATGTTCATGGGGTTTTATTAATGAGAGATCTGGTGTCCTCATTACACATGACAGAAGATGTGTGTTTGTGTAACTTGTCACTAACAAAAGACAAAAGCCAGTTTACTTGTTTTTTGACTTGTACATGTTTTTGACCAGTTGTCATATTGTGTGCCTGTTTTTGAGTAGTTTTGGTGTCTTGTTTTCACATAGTTGTGACATTGTGGACGTATATTCGGCCAGTTGTTACATTGTGGACCTGTTCTGGCCAGTTTTGACATTGTGGACCTATATTCGGTCAGTTGTGACATTGTGGACCTATATTCAGCCAGTTGTGACATTGTGGACCTGTTCTGGCCAGTCGTGACATTGTGGACCTAGATTCGGCTAGTTGTGACATTGTGGACCTATATTCGGCCAGTAGTTGTGACATTGTGGACTTGTTCTGGCCAGTCGTGACATTGTGGACCTAGATTCGGCTAGTTGTGACATTGTGGACCTATATTCGGCCAGTTGTGACATTGTGGACTTGTTCTGGCCAGTCGTGATATTGTGGACCTATATTCGGTCAGTTGTGACATTGTGGACCTATATTCGGCTAGTTGTGACATTGTGGACCTATATTCGGCCAGTTGTGACATTGTGGACTTGTTCTGGTCAGTCGTGACATTGTGGACCTATATTCGGTCAGTTGTGACATTGTGGACCTATATTCGGCCAGTTGTGACATTGTGGACCTATATTCGGTCAGTTGTGACATTGTGGACCTATATTCGGCCAGTTGTGGCATTGTGGACCTGTTCTTGCCAGTTGTACCTGTTTGAACAGCATGTGCACAGGTTAGTGCAGTAAGATGGTGCTGATAGTAAGGAGAGCAGATGTTTCATCCTTATGGTAAGCCAATCTCACCAGAAATCGATGGATCACTACATTCCATGGAGCATGTGAGGAATCTCCTACTGCTGAACATGGTGCAAAAACAGGATTTAGTTTAGCACTAGAAGATATAGCAATATAGGGGATCACCCTGTATACAGTATATCTGTTCCCATTTGAATGAGCGGCATTACTTGCCCAGACCAACTCGTTTGAATGGAACACTTTTTTGCCCACACTAAACCAATGTAAGATAACACATTACATGAAGACTGCATTGGTTGCTACATTACACAATGCCACTTGGCATCCATGTTACACAGTCCCTATTGTCATTACATAGTCCCTATTTCCAGCCACATCTACCTGAATGGGCACTCTGTAAACAGCGTTCTGTTTGTATTTTTTCCATGAGACCAGTGGACTGAAACTAGTCACATACAATATAATCCATAGTGACTGGTGTATATCACAGTGTCTCAGTTACTCTCTGGATAAGAGTAAGGTTGTGTAATGTTCCTGGTACTCTGGACAGCGTCCTTGGGAAGCAGCTGATATAAAGCAGAGCACCGACTGACTGACATTTGGAGATGAAGGAAGTACTTGTGTAGTGAAGTGGTCGGAATGATGAGTTCTGTTCTGGAGATGTTTTACTCTCTGCCTCCGAGTCTTTCTTCAGTCACAGAGTCAGATATGGGGCTCAGTACAGGGGGTTACAGCACATGAAATACTTCACACAGGTCATTGACATCACCTCTCAACTTCCCTTACCCGGAAAGTGACTTCTGTCTGACCTTCATATTGCGAAGTTCCTCTCTGACGATGCCGCGCACCTTGATCTTTGCCGGATGCTTAGTCCTTCAGCAAAGTACTTGGGGTTATGGGCAGTGGGTGGAGGATCAGACGTTTCCACGGGCTGAGGGGAGGATGTGGGTGGATTGAGGGTGCTCTGCACAGTTTTGTGCAGTAATAAGATTTCACTTGGCAGAGTGACATTATAGAAATGAGATGAAGGGGGGGAGTGGGGGTATTTTCAGGGGCGTTCTTTGCAGTGGACAATTTCATTCAACAAATGGGCATGAATTTTGCACCAGCTCAGAGCCAGCATTCCTTGGGGCTCATCCTATACTTTTAGCAAAAAGTTTTCCACCTTCACTTTGCACCTTGGCAGAGAAGAATATTTCTAGGTACACTTCATACAATGTAATAAAAAGCTTTGTCCCAATGTCCCCTCAATCCTCAAAGCCATAAATGAGGGTGAGCAAGCAGCTGCTTATGGGAAAATGTGAAACATTTTATTTAATGAAAGATGTAGGAGTGTGTCTCCTCACAATGTGCATCCTGACACTGCACCTCCTCACACTGCATCCTACACTGCGCCTCCTCACACTGCATCCTGACACTGCACCTCCTCACAATGTGCATCCTGACACTGCACCTCCTCACACTGTGCATCCTGACACTGCACCTCCTCACACTGTGCATCCTGACACTGCACCTCCTCACACTGCACCTCCTACACTGCGCCTCCTCACACTGCGCCACCTCACACAACACCTCCTACAGTGCGCCTCCTCGCACTGTGTCTCCTCACAATGTGCATCCTGACACTGCGCCTCCTCACACTACACCTCCTACACTGCGCCTCCTCACACTGCGCCACCTCACACAACACCTCCTACAGTGCGCCTCCTCACACTGTGTCTCCTCACAATGTGCATCCTGACACTGCACCTCCTCACACTACACCTCCTACACTGCGCCTCCTCACACTGTGTCTCCTCACAATGTGCATCCTGACACTGCGCCTCCTCACACTACACCTCCTACACTGCGCCTCCTCACACTGCGCCACCTCACACAACACCTCCTACAGTGCGCCTCCTCACACTGTGTCTCCTCACAATGTGCATCCTGACACTGCACCTCCTCACACTACACCTCCTACACTGCGCCTCCTCACACTGTGTCTCCTCACAATGTGCATCCTGACAATGCACCTCCTCACACTACACCTCCTCACACTGTACCTCCTCACACTGTGCATCCTGACACTTCACCTCCTCACACTACACCTCCTACACTGCACCTCCTCACACTGTGTCTCCTCACAATGTGCATCCTGACACTGCACCTCCTCACACTGCACCTCCTCACACTGTGCATCCTGTCACTTAACCTCCTCACACTACACCTCCTACACTGCGCCACCTCACACAACACCTCCTACAGTGCGCCTCCTCACACTGCGCCTACTCACACACTGCACCTCCTCACACTGCGCCTCCTCACACACTGCGCCTCCTCTCACTACGCCTCCTCACACTGCGCCACCTCACACAACACCTCCTACAGTGCGCCTCCTCACACACTGCGCCTCCTCACACTGCGCCTCCTCACACTGCGCCTCCTCACACACTGCGCCTCCTCACACTGCGCCTCACACTGCGCATTCTGACACTGCACCTCCTCACACTGTGCATCCTCACACTGCGCCTCCTCACACTGCACCTCCTCGAACTTCACCTCCTCATACTGCACCTCCTAACTGCGCCTCCCCACACTGTGCATCCTGTTACTACACCTCCTCACACTGCACCTCCGCACTCTGCGCCTCACACTGTGCACCTCCTCATACTGTGCATCCTGACACTGCACCTCCTCACACTACACCTCCTACACTGCGCCTCCTCACAAATGGCGCCTCCTCATACTGCGCCTCCTCACACTGTGTCTCCTCACAATGTGCATCCTGACACTGCGCCTCATACTGCGCCTCCTCACACACTGCGCCTCCTCATACTGCGCCACCTCACACTACACCTCCTACAGTGCGCCTCCTCACACTGTGCCTCCTCACACTGTGCCTCCTCACACTACACCTACACTGCCCCACCTCACACTACACCTCCTACAGTGCGCCTCCTCACACTACACCTCCTACACTGCGCCTCCTCACACTGCGCCACCTCACACAACACCTCCTACAGTGCGCCTCCTCACACACTGTGCCTCCTCACACTGCGCCTCCTCACACACTGTGCCTCCTCACACTGCGCCTCCTCACACTGCGCCTCCTCACACTACGCCTCCTCACACTGCGCCACCTCACACAACACCTCCTACAGTGTGCCTCCTCACACTGCCTCCTCACTCACTGCGCCTCCTCACACACTGCGCCTCCTCACACACTGCACCTCCTCACACTGCACCTCCTCACACTACACCTCCTCACACTGTGCATCCTGACACTGCACCTCCTCACACTACACCTCCTCACTCTGCGCCTCCTCACACTGCGCCTCACACACTGCGCCTCCTCACACTGTGCATCCTGACACTACACCTCCTCACACTACACCTTCTCACACTGCACCTCTTTACACTGTGCACCTCCTCACTCTGCGCCTCCTCACACTGTGCATCCTGACACTGCACCTCCTCACACTGTGCACCTCCTCTCTCTGCGCCTCCTCACACTGCGCCTCACACACTGCGCCTCCTCACACTGTGCATCCTGACACTACACCTCCTCACACTACACCTTCTCACACTGCACCTCTTTACACTGTGCACCTCCTCACTCTGCGCCTCCTCACACTGTGCATCCTGACACTGCACCTCCTCACACTGTGCACCTCCTCTCTCTGCGCCTCCTCACACTGCGCCTCACACACTGCGCCTCCTCACACTGTGCATCCTCACACTACACCTCCTCACACTACACCTCCTCACACTGCACCTCCTCACACTGTGCACCTCCTCACTCTGCGCCTTCTCACTCTGCGCCTCCTCACACTGTGCATCCTGACACTGCACCTCCTCACACTGCGCCTCCTCACACTGCATCTCCTCACACTGTGCATCTTGACACTGCGCCTCCTCACACTATGCATCCTGACACTGCGCCACCTCACACTGAGCCTCCTCACACTGCGCCTCCTCACGCTGCGTCTCCTCACACCGTGTGCCTCCTCACACTGCCCCTTCTCACACTGCACTTCCTCACACACCTAGAATACCCTTAGTATGTGGAGGTGTCTCCAGCGTATGAAGTGTACATGTAATCTGCGCAGGATGGACCTAGGCACACAATCAAGGCTTTTTATGTTGCACATTGAGCGGGTTTTGTAAATGTCTCATTAAATCCATTATACATTAGAATTACAGAATCAATTGTACATTAGAACCATTAATATTTAATACAACATTTTTTATTTGATGATACCCTCATTTATACCATACCTCCCACCATTAACCAAGCAAAATTGGGAGAAAATAATTTTGGTCTCCAATCCATACAAGATACACCACCATGTTACAGAAACACACCCTAACACACCCAAACTCGCCCGCTTTCTAGTGAAACACCTAGGTCATAGTTTATTAATCATATCAAAAATGGAGGAGAAAGTATAAACAGCTGAGCTATGAGGATCATTTACCCTCTTGATACAAACAAATGGAGGGCCATTTTTCTCCCAGAGAGCACCCTTATCAAAATTGGGTATCAATTACCCCCAAGCATTCCAGGAACTGCCTCCATTCTGGACTGACCAAATGTAGACATCCAAACCTGCCCCCAAGGGTGGTGCCTGTATCCAAAACCAAAGCTTTACAGTTCGAAGGGAGACGGACTCTTCAGCTATAAACATAAACTATCGTGAGCCCGCGAGGTATTGGCTGTTGACTGCTAATGGTTCCCAGCTGATATGCACTCCCTTCACTAACACCCAAAGCCCCCATTGCAAACATACCACTAGGGCTGATAGGCCGAAATTCATCCTTGACTATCAACAGGTGTTAGAACCCAACGCTCCCAGTTAAACACAATGTCCCCAGATCTGATAACTCATCACTACTGTCGGTGTTAGAAACCAAACCACACGTCAGAAGAACCTCATCAGATCTGCTTGGGGCAGATGACTATCCCTGGCTCCAAAAGGTGTTGGTGCCCCAAAGCACTCATCGTAAACTAAATCACCAGGAAGGGAAACTTGCCCAGCAAAAAGAGGGAGATCATCTGCCAAAGGGGAAATTTATATTGTGACATAATGTGACATGCTAAGCAACTCCCACACGTCTTACCATGGGAGTATCCCAGCTAACCGGGCATGTCTGCTTTAACCACTTCAGAAAAGGGAGACACTTAGAGATTGAACACCATTATTAACCTTTTAATTTCCCTTGGGCTGAGATATCATATAAGAGTAAGATTGTACAGGATTTCATGTGCTGTAATCACTGCTGTTTTATAGTAGATAAAGATCTGCCGTTTCTCCTATCAGGATTGCTACTGTATCAGAGTTGAGAGGACCGGTCTGCCCATTTCCTGTCACACCACTGGTGTGATGTCAGATAATTGCCTAAGTAGGTTGAAGTTCATTTAAATATATGTATCATTAAATAAAATGCACTTATGACTCAGGTGTAAGTGACAAAACTTGTATCCCAAATGTTAGTACAGTCAGTGTGATAACCAGTGGTCTTATTCACCTTGTGTCAGCATACAGAATACATAATCTGCCAGGTGCCCGTATATTGATGACCTGTAGTGAAATAATGAGCCCTCATTAGTATTATCCAGCTCCTACCTGGAGAGAGACATCCAGCCTCCTATAATCACAATGTGGCTGTGCATTCTGGGTAATGAGACTAGAGAGGCTTCCCCAGACTTATGTCATCATTTTACTGTGCGCAATATGTGTTCTCGTTGATGGCGCTGTAGACAGTTCTTATTATTAGTGTTATTGTTACCTTTATAAAGCGCTGATATATTACACAGCGCTGGACTCTGAAGGGATCATGAGTAAACAAATTACATATAATGGCTTGAAAGGGTAAATATGGCCCCACCATATTTAGAATTTAGACTGTAAGCTCCAATGGGCAGGGACTGATGTGAGTGAGTTCTCTGTACAGCGCTGCGGAATTAGTGGCGCTATATAAATAGCTGATGATAATGATAATATTGAAACAATGTAAATATACAGCACAAGTTACATGTCAGCCTGTCCAAAAAGATTTATTGTTGTTACAAATTAAATGCATTTAGAACAATCACAGTTTATACTCTGTCCTCTACTAGATGTTTATAGAAGAGCATGTACTAGAGCAGAAGTAGGTTATCTGTGCTTTACCAGCGGTTGTGGAACTATAAGTTCCAGCAGGCCATCTGTACTAGAGAGTCCCAAGTACAAAAAGCACTACATTTATTAAAATAAACTTTATGTCCCGTCAAGCTCCAATAATTTGCATGTGTTGTAAAACTGTCTTCACCTTAACTGTCCAATCAGAATGCAAAGTCCCAGACTGGCAAAAAGAGAACGACCACAGGGGTGCGGCTGGTAAGGGAGGCCCATGGGTATGTACCTGGTACATGGGGGCCCTTACTAAATGTTGCTATGAGTCCCACAGATGTCTCGTTACACATTTACATAAGCTGCTCAAAAAGCAGATAGGAGCAGAGAGTCAACTGGACGGAGAACTGTCCCCTCTTTAACTTCAGATTGTAGTTCATATAGTGGAAGAGACACATTAGGAAGCTTGTACATTGTTTTTACTGTCCCTCAGGTAAACTCTGATGTCTATTTAACATTTCACTATAACTCCTGTTCTATTTACAGCCTCCTTCTTCATGTAGATGTTTTGACATGTTATAAAATATGCAGTTAGATGGAATTATAAGCGAGGGAATGACAAGCTGAGGTGTGGGTGCATAACTATATATCTCCCCTATCTGGAGGGGTTAACGTGAGCAGGTATAGTGAGCCTTGGGTACCCCATGCTGTGTCACTATGGGAGGTCACTTACAATATACATTTCCCTGGCTGGTAACCTTCCGTCTCTTAGTCTGCAGGACAAGTTACCCGCCTTCCCTCCCTCTATGGTGTTTCTTTGCCGGTGATTTGGGCGTGTTTATTGCTGACCCTGTTGGTTTAGGATTTGGGTTCTATCACCCTTCGGCTTAGCTGCCTTGTGCAATGTTTTCTCCTGGTGGGATTTTTTTGCTTTAGGTTTGATGGTCATGACTCCCGGAAAAAATATTGAGCAGTCGGCAGCCTTTGCTTGGTGGGTCCACATTAGCTTAATTTTATGTAATGGTAGAACCAACCTCTCTTTGAAGAGTCAGGATTGGTTTTGGTATAGGCACTGCCCTCGGGGGGCGAGTTTGTTGGTTGCGTTCCGTCATCCCAGAAGGGACGCAGGTTCTAAAATGCTTGGGCTAAGGGATACCCCTTAAAGATAAATGTGCGCCCAGTGAAATTGTTCCCCATTTATTGATATCGAGAGGGTACATGACCTTCAGTAACATATGAGGAGCATTGTTCCTAGCCGAACTGCTTGTCATTTTCTCCTCTAATATACAATGTTTGTACGCCTTAATTTCCAAGCTTCTTATTTATTAGTAGATTTGTCAGAAGGGATGTAAAAGGGGGGACTTATTATTACATGAGAAAATCAACCGTTAAGCATTTTCTGTAACTGTGGCAGCAATATTTATTTTTTAACTAATGTAGATTATATTACTGTAAATGTAACTTTTTGTCTTAGCTGCTTCAACGTTATATAAGAGCTTCAGGTGTGGAAAGAGCAACGCCTATTAAAAGAGTGGCTAAAACCTTGTATTTTCTCCTTGCTTTTACCAGAGCATTAGAAATTTGTTCCAAAAGCCTCCCTACAGCATAGTGTACTATGTACTTACTGAGGGCTCCCATAGATCTCCATTATGTAATACAGAGCATTAGAAGGATGCTCTTAGAGCCTCCCTGCAGCATAGTGTACTATGTACTTACTGAGCGCTCCCATAGATCTCCATTATATTATACAGAGCATTAGAAGGATGCTCTTAGAGCCTCCCTGCAGCATAGTGTACTATGTACTTACTGAGCGCTCCCATAGATCTCCATTATATTATACAGAGAGTTAGAAGGATGTTCTCAGAGCCTCCCTGCAGCATAGTGTACTATGTACTTACTGAGCGCTCCCATAGATCTCCATTATATTATACAGAGCTTTATAAGGATGTTCTCAGAGCCTCCCTGCAGCATAGTGTACTATGTACTTACTGAGCTCCTATAGATCTCCATTATATTATACAGTTAACACGCACTTATTGCACCATGCCCTCTCCTGCCAACCTACTCCCTCCTCATTACACCTCTCTAAGTAGACTGACGTAAGTTTTTATACTGTGCAAGCACAGTTGTAAGAAGCACTTTGTGGTTATGAGTCAGACTTACGTCCAATTCTACATGATCTTTTAATGTATAATATTAACTATGTTTACACGGCGCTAGCGTTAATATATAAAACTCCTAGCCTTAGGGCTGGTTGTAAACAGTCTCTTCAAAAATAAATGGAAAAAGAAGGATCCAGTTATAATTTCTGGAAGCAGTTCCCTATGTAATTTATCAGAGTTACTTAATCTGCTATGATCTTGGAAGGATGAGGGCTGGATAGAATTACAGCAGGTTTTATTTCTGTTTCCTGTAAACATATATCATATACTGACTTATATTTATCCTCTAATTCAGCCATATACATAATTCATGTGATATGTGCAATCATAATTTATACAGTATGTGGTACATTAAATGTTTTACTGTATGTACCAACTGTGGTTCTGGTCCTGTGTACAGTGAGAAGGGTTGAACGAGAGATACATATAATTGATGATTCATAACATATGGAGAAATATTAAGGTATCCTGGATTTGACTATTACAGATAACCTTGAATTTCACTTGACATCAATGTATTCTATATCACACGTGTAAAATACTACACTATTGGGGGCCTAAAAGTTTTCCACTTTCTGTACAAAATAGCTGTACAGACTCCCGGCCTTACGTAGACTTAGCCACAATTTGCTCTTATAACGTAGTTTATTATTTATTCCGAACTGCATCTCAGTATAGTACACAAAATGCATATCTTATGCTCTAAGCGTATCATACGCAATGGCGTGCAAGGCTAAAAAATAAATAATTTACAAAACCCAAAAGACCCCTAAAAATAAATAATAATAATAAAACATAACCAGCCACAGTGCTGACAGCGCAGTCTAAAGTTGACAAAATCAGGGTGGCGAAAAGCGTTAGTTCAATGTGAATTTACCAGTATCAGCAGCAGTCGTCTATTCCAGCAAGGGCTTGTGGCACTATAGCAGGGAAACCTGCAGCGTGAGGTCCCCCCTTCCATAGTCCCAATCCAGCCCTATGCTGGTCTACAAAGGGCTGAATATACTAGGGAGATCAGGCCCACAAAAGGAAATGCCCTAGTATTAAAATGGGTGGCATAGTGTAGTACTACCACTGGTAAATTCATGCTTTTTTGGGGGGTCTGGGGGGTCACAATCTTTTTTTCCTACATCCATGAAGATCTGCGCTGCTGGTCAGCACGGTGGCTCAGTGGTTAGCACTTCTGCCTCACAACGCTGGGGTCATGAGTTCTACTACCGATCAGGTTAATTGGCTGCTGACAAAATGAACCCTAGTCTGTGTGTATGTTGGAGAACTAAGATTGTAAGCTCCAATGTGGCAGAGACAGATGTGAATGAGAAATAGTCTCCAATTGGCTGCGGAATTGTGATGCTATATAAATAATGATGATGGTAATCACCGTATCTTGCACCAGGAGGAAAGCAGCCAAAACAGATATTCCTTCTAGAGGCATAGTCTTCGGATTCTTCGCCTTCAGTATAGCATGTAAGGAGCATTATCACACCCTTATTGTACTACGCCTACACCTGCTCGCCCCGTTCCTCCTCTCAAAACGTAGATGGGCCGAGGTGGATACACAGCTCAGTCTACTGCTCATGCACAGTAAGAATAAACGAATTAGTCTGATTCTACATGACCCCCGTTGTCTTTTCATCTAATTCTCTGCTGTTGGGTAACTTCTCTCATTTTATCCCAATATCTGTTGCAGCACCAGAATACAGGTACATGGCACATCCAACCTGGTGCCACTCTCATTACACAATTCCACCTTGGGCACATTTGAGTGACACATTCAGACTTAGGACGGTTATAGAGTAGAGACCAACCCTTTAATTGCATCATTTCTTTTCAGAATATACTTTACAGTAAATGTCGGGCTTCCCTGTAAAGAGCACAGAATATATTTTACATTCCCTGGTGCTACGTGGAGATTGTATGGGGAGATTACTAGCTGGGAATAAAGGGGATTTCCATGAAGATTGACAGTCCCTTTCACTTACAGATCACCAGAAGCTGGGAATGGTTTATAGGTGTTTTTTTTACCCTCAGGGGTAATGAATAATGACAATACTATAGGTATATATGCATTGCAAAAAATAGTCTAAAAGTTACAGTGTTCAATATAAAATGTGTGGGAGAATGGTCTGGCTCTCTAGCCCCACACTTTGGCCACCACTGGTACTACAACATCTGGTTTGGTTTTGCTTTTCATTTCAAGCTAAAAATCTCTTCTTTATACATGTCACTGCCAAATCATTGTTACCAACGGTTCAGTTTTTTTCTAGTCTCCCTCCCCCAGTTCCATAATCAATGATCAGTTTATAAAGGTTAAACTGCACTTGTCCCCTACACACAGGATGCAGCTATCTGAATGCAGCCAACTGATTGATTTTTTTATTTCTTTGATTTAAGTACAATCTACTTAGGATCAATTTTGTTTTCAACATTTTAATTTTTCCCCTAATATAAGGGCAGAGAAATCTTCTTATAAATTCATGACTCTATTATTACTTATACCAGAGTTTATATTTCTAGGGAAACGTTTGCAACTCCTGGTGTACTAAACAATTCTTTGCTGAGACCTGGTATTGGCCACTGTCCCTCACTCAGTAATTATCTGTAAATCTGTCTGATAGTTCTGTGCAATTAGATGGAGACACACAGTAAATGACATGGTGGTGTTATACTAATGTGCTACTGGGCGCGGTAAGTGGAAAGTTACTGTACAGGAGAGAGAAGCACCTGGTAAGATCAGAGCAGATCACAGGTTGTCTTGTCTGAGAACACAGATCGCTAATTCCACTAATGCGGGACCAGCCCCACTACAAACACAGTGCCCCTTCTACAAAGGAAAACCACAACACACACAGTGACCCAGCCAGAGCCATAACACACGTCTAATCTGCCATCAGCACGCCACTGACAGTTAACCCCCACATCACCCTCATCAATGGAAATTATATTCCCTCTGTAACCAGTATATGGTGCTCTTATTAGTGCACTGTTACTATACTCATTGTATCAGATTAACAACATCTATATTACTTACAGTTTCTCTTTAGTTTTCATAACGCTGTAAAATCAGAGAACTAAGCACCAGTTCCTGACCCAGTGGAGCTTACAATTAAAATTCCTTACCGCAAGTAGCACACACACCAACACCATTATAGTCAAAAGACAATTAACCTACCAGTGTTTCTACGGAGTGTGCGAAGAAAGCTGAATACACAGGAAAATGGAGATGGCAGATGTGGAAGAAGAGGTGAAGCATAAGATGGTCAGGAGGTGGTAGGATAGTTGAGCTTGAAAAGGTGAGTTTTGAGTGAGCGTATGAAGGACTGAAGGTTGGGGGAGTCGAGTGAGGCAGGTTTGGGAGTTCCAAAGAATGGGGGCAGCACGGCAGAAGTCTTGGAGGTGAGCATGGAAGGAGGTAATGAGAGGTGAATTGAGGTGGAGGTCAGAGGCGGAGGTAGGTATGTAACTGGAGACAAGGTCAGAGATGTAAGGGGGAGAAGGGTTGAATTGAACTTGAACTAATGTTCCAGGAGTACACTAGGAAGTACAGCAGATAATCGTGTTTCTTCATCTCCCATGTCCAGTGGTTTTTGCCAGAGTCCTCATACCTGCTAAGTACTCTGCTTCTTTTACAGAGAAACCAACTACAATGAGCCGGAGTCCTCACTGAGCGACATCCATATCCTCTTGCGGTGAACCCTGGTGATGTCCGGTGGGGTGTCTTAGTCAGTGTATCTGTGTCACACTTTTACACAGAGAATATCACCGACTGGTATTAGCGCTACTAACCTGAGAGGCGCAGAGTCTAACACACCACCGGTGTTCATCAGGGACCCCCGCAAGGAGGTTTGGGCTTTGCTGCGTGCGATGTGCAGGTCGCGGTTCTCCCAGGAAGTCACCAGTGCAGCGAATAGGGTAGTCAGACAGGCCGAGTCGAAACCAAGGAAGCGAGGTACCACGGAGAGTAGGCAAGAGTAGTCAGGAACGGTCCAAAGGTCAATACCAGTGCGGGCAGCGAAGTACAAGGGAAATACGGAAGAGAGGTCAAAGAAGCCAAGGAGTCTATACACAGGAGTTCAGGAACAGGAATGCAAACTAAATGCTGGAGCAGGGTAGAACTAATACTCTGGCACTAGACAGGTGTCAGAGGCTGCTTTAACTACTCTTAGGTGCCTCCTGATTGGGTTAGGGAGATTTAGGCGGGTTAGACATGCTGGCTGCAGACAGGTGAGTAGAGATAGAGTTCTGCTGCTAGACAACAGGACGTGGATGGCGGAGAGAAGGTGCCATCTCCGGCACCTGTGGAAAGCGCGGAGACGGCACCTAACAATCTGGTTGTACCAATCCCGTATGATAGTTATTGTCAGCTGTGTGTGTACGCCGATACACTTGCTGTCTATCTCTGTTCTACAGGGTCACTGTGATATACTTCATTGTAACCGTTTGTTTACTGCCTTAACAATCCCAACACCTCCGTGTACCTTCTTGCATGCTAAACACTGTCCAACCACTACCAACACATCCATGTGCCATAGCACACGCTATACCCTGCCCAGGCAGTGCCTACAAACTCTGTGTACTCCGTTGCACATGATCAAACCCTCACACTTGGTGTACTCAGTTGTACCCTCAGTATTTTTTGCCTACAGTGTCAAACACAGTGTAATCTGATGGGACAACCTCTCTTTGTATCTCATCTATACATCTTCTAGTGTGTTCCCCTATAGATACAAAATCCCATATTCTCACAGCATCATTATATAGATGCGTTTCCTCTCCCTGTTCCAGATACGATGCAGCATTATATTTTGAATTTCAGAAGTGATGTATTTTACTGACTGTAGCGTATAGCAGTCAAGATAACTGTTTAATTTACTCTGAAACTTTACCAGTAAGAAGTTTACTGACAGTTTTGAATGTTTTAGAATCTGATATTTTAAGCTTCCTGGGGGTAAATGTATGAAGCTCCGGGTTCTTCAACACCCGCGAGTTCGGCGTCTTCGGCGTTTAAATTTAAAGTGGCGCTGCCTTGTAAAGGGAACCCGGAGCTTCATACATTTACCCCCCGGTGTTAACCTCTAGGTACTTCCAATGTGGTCTAAATGCTGCATCTCTGTTATGTCTTCATCTGAGACAAGAGATCTGGACTAAATCTCACTCAAGAGTAGCCCAAATACAGTTTACTGCTCTCTATCCTCACTGTAGAAGTGCATATCATATGGATATTAGGGTTAACCCTAATCCTAACCCTAACCTTAACCCCTAAAAGAGTACTTACATTACATAAATTAAGCCAAGTGGCGTTTGCTCATGACGTCATTTTCTGCAGTCGTGATGTGAAGTCATCTGCATTCCGGTAAGTAGCTTTTTTCACAGGTCAGTGTAGTCTTCATTCGGAATCCTCATGTCGTTCTGTTCTGTGTCTGGGTAGTCAGTATCGTGAAACTGACTACCACCGCTTATAAAGACTGCATACATATGAGGTCACGCTTGTGAGCAGGGTCTTCTCACCTCTCTTTCAATAAAAATAGTCTGGCGCTGTATCCCTAAACTCTATACTAGCTAGATTGGCTTGAGACTGCTATAACGCAGCTGATGTGGAACCTGTGAGTTATATAAGTGATTAAAAGAAACTGAAATCAGCGCTGAGATAGCAGTCTATTCCTATAGTACTAATTGATAATTGAATCCACATAAATGAAAAGATATTCACATTTATTAAACAACATTCAGAATATATACTTCAAGCTTGTTCAGTCGCTCTTTATTATATGTTGGGATTGATATACTTTCCCATTAGTGGATCATTTTACTCAGTATACAATACTCAGAGTATTGTTAGATACATAAGTATCTTTTGTCCAACAGAGATACTTTATCTTATTAACATCATGACTGAACAAGCTTGAAGTACATATAGTACATTATCTGTTAATTCCAATTTGGAGCAGAAGTGTTATTATTAGTGCACTGATATGTATATTTATACATTGTTTCAATTTGTTGTTTTATTCTCAATGTTTAATAAATGTGAATATCTTTTCATTAACGTTGATTGAATTATCATTTAGTACTATTGGCATAGACTGCTATCTCAGCGCTGATTTCAGTTTCCTTCTCACCTCTTTGTCTGTTTTACCCAGTTTGTTTATTAGTTTATTATGTTTGTCACCAATTGTAAAGCCCTACGGAATATGTTGGCGCTATATAAATAAATGATGATGATGATGATATGACGTCTCTTAGTCCTAATTGACTTGACCTTTAACAAAGTGCTGATTGCAGTAAGTAAAAAAGAAGGAGCAATTGTCAGTGTAGATCGTGCTCCACCACCTTTCATCTGTAATTGGTATTTGGGTGGATCCTCATATGTTGCAGTTGTCAGTGTTGACAGTACACTGCCACCTCTTGTATGTAGCTGGTACTGCAGTATATGCTCATACAAGATTGTTTCTTAAAACATTTACTTTACCTTACAACCGTCTCATGGACTTTATGGCATGATCATCCAACTCTAGCCTACAGAACCGCTCTCCTACAGTGTTTTGTCTGATGCCTGATATCTATTATTTTCTTTGCAGTTCTCTGGACACCAGTAGGTTACAATTTCTTGCATCTTAGTACTGTTCACTCATTACCCCGAACTTTGACTCTTCCTAACGCTGTGTCAAGTAACACAATATGATAATGTACACCTCCATACAATGTCACTGGAGGCTTTTGCAGTATTTAATAAGGCTTACTTTTGTTTACATTTTGCTACAATGTAAGGCTTTGTACACACTACAGTGTTTTTGGCAGATTATCAGGCCAATCAGACGATAAACAACTGATTTGCCCGATATCACAGTAGTGTGTACCCTGCAATGAGGCACAATTATTGTTTTAAAGCACGTAATATCATTGAACGAGACTGTTAAAATGAACTAAAAATCTCGTTCAGTGATGGAACAATGTCATTCCAATTCTGTAGTATGTACGCACACTGCAGAATTGGATTGACAATTTAGCTAACCACCAGCACTCTCCTTCATCCCTCAGTCGATGGTTTTGACAGATGAAGAGCACAGATTTGAAGGTAATCGGGTATAGTGTGTACATATGAATCGGCTGCTAATCTGGATTTTTTTCCCCCCGTCTTTAATTATTCGACTTTTACTGTAGTATTTACCGAGCCTAAGACTTATCTTATCTTGCTTATTAAGCTGATGGAAATTGGGAACTATTTACAGTGTTTTGGGAGTAGTCTCTTCACTCATCATTTGTCTTTTGATCTTTTATTTTTTGACTAGACATCTTATATTCGCCAGGGAAAATAGTTCCCAACTTGCACCAACCAGCTATATAAGATAAAGCTTACACTCAGTGGGCTTGATTCATGTTCGGAGGTAAATCCATTTGCTTAGCGTATCTTGTGCGAAATAGCTCTGTGCATACTCAGAAACGGACATCTCTGATTGGAAATGTCACTAACGACTAAATATGACTTAAAGGGCAGAAGCGGAAGGGACGGACGAACATGGTAAGGTAGTTCTGATGCAGATGCGGCCACTTCAGGTCCCATGTTTGTGGTAAGTACACTTGTTCTCAGCTATATCATTTGGTGATGACTGGCACGGCATTGGCTTTGATTTAAAAGTTACAGGTATGTATGCCACAGAACGACTCTATGCAACTAAGGTATGTATGTACAGTACGTACTGACATTTATTTATGTAAGTAATGTAAAAAAATATATTTGAAAATGAATATTTATATAAATGATTCTACTATTAACAGTTGTTTTATTTTATGATCAAATATTTTTTTTTTATGTGTTCTGATCTGAACTTTTATTGTACTTCCGCTTCTGCGTATACTACAGTCTGTTTTGTCTTTCTACATACGACAAGTAACGTTTAGGCTGAGTGTATTTACACCTAGATGCAAATCGAAACGTATCTTGAGATCCACTTGGAACTATGCATAAGTTCCGTCCAGTTTTGAAACACCCAACTTGTGTTCAGACTTGAATCTGGCTCAGTGTCTTCATTTTCTCCTATTCTTCGTGTTTTCCTGGTACTTGGGTTTTTTGTTTTTCTCTTCCTTTCGGGCCCTCGTACCTTAGTGTCTTGTGCTGTGGTTTGTCTTACCACTATCCCTTCTGCCCATCTTGATAGCATCACATGTAATTTTTTGTCTCAAGTTGCCTGTTTTTGTCATTGGACTTTTCAGCACTTACACTCCCTCATAACACACAGAACCGTTATGTAAATGTACTTTGCACATTTATGGCCACAAAGTTGTGCTAGCTTCAGTATATTCTCCAAATACTTTTAAAGCCATCTTCTGGAGCA
The DNA here is from genome assembly GCF_038048845.1 of Mixophyes fleayi. NCBI lineage: Eukaryota > Metazoa > Chordata > Amphibia > Anura > Limnodynastidae > Mixophyes > Mixophyes fleayi. Next base: position 346,298,561 of record NC_134404.1, on the reverse strand, counting down.
AATATTTTGCACAAATATTATGAAGGGAAAACCGTTAAGGGAGGGACTTTAATACCACACTTCATAATCAGGCTCCATCTAATCTGTACCTCAAACTTCTTCATCTGCTGCTAAATTGCTTCTGCATTTTAAGTGATCTTTATTGGATGACCCATGACACAAGCCATCAATTCCATCTTGATTACACATTTTCCTCATATTTTCTAGTCTCGCCTTTAATTTGGGGATTTTTACAAGAAGTAGACCTACTGTGTTCAAAAGACTGAACTAGCTGTCCCAATAGAAATTATCTAGATTACTGCAGTAATTACGTCTTTGAAAACCAATATTTCATCTGGTTCTGATTGTTTAACTAACAATTACTTCTAGTCCATCAAATTACCATATCCTTGACTTCTATTTTGGGGAGATGGTTACCACTCCACATGTGTTCGCGGCTCATTTTGTGATGATCCCAAAAAAGGGAACCCAAAAAGAGTTTTGCCAACCTGCTAGCTAATTGTTTGACACTAATTATGTGCTCCCTTATCCATAAATGAAGGTAGGTAGCTATTCGACATGCGCCAGCTTATTACATTGCACTGTAGCCTTCACTGATCATGTACAGTGTAATCAAATCGCTGCTATGCTGTCCATCGCTTGGTGCCCAAAAGACTTTTAATAAGGGGAAAGTTCCTAACGTGTTCTGACATCTTGTTCTATCCATTATAATACATTAAATTAGCACATTGTTTAGGATATCTGACGTAAATTTGGTGCCGACACAAACAGGTTTCTGTAGACTAGGGGCACTACAAAAGAATTGTAATACAGGGCAGGGATTATAGACATGAACTAATACCACCGCTCACTTCTGATTGATCACGACATCTGGTTCTAGATGTCTTTGGTAAAATCTGCTAATGAATCATTTGTCATTTTTTCCTGGCCAACAATTTATTATTGTTTTATATGTATTATTTCCATGTGTAGTTGTCTGAATAATTAATTCTACTTATTTATAATTTTTTTTAAAAATATACTGTATATTGTATGTTTATTTACTTATTGAAGAAAATGAAGGGTCATGTATGTGACAAGCTCACTTTCCTACAGCAAAATATCCAAGATTCTCCCTAAGACTGTTGGAGACATCAGCCTGTACCAAGGGTGGGACTACATGGTGTACAGCCAGTATGGTGCCCGCCAGTCCCAGCAATGCAGACTCAGTAAGCCCTCTACCCTTCCCCCCTCCAGAGGCTCCCAATCTTCTCTTTAGAGGGTGAAGCAGGGGGTCCAAGTGGCTAGCACAGCATCTTCGGTGACCCTACCTAAATTTTGCTATGAGTCCTGGCGATGCCGTGTTCCACATCCGACCTGTTCCATTCTGAATAATTAATGGATATAATACACCTGTTTACACCAAACACCTGATGGAGCTCAGGTTAGTTCATTAAGAATGTCTGTGGTACACTCAGCAGCTGACAATATCTTCTATAAGAAATGGGTCTGGTTCATATCTCTGAACTATATGGATTTGGGGGTCATTAAAGGAACATATGTGCACAATAATTACTGTTCATTACTGTGAAGTAACATCTCTGTGTAATGGCTCGGACAGAGACGGCAGCCTGTCTAGGTAACGGCTGTCCTGTACTTAGCTCTGACTTCCTGTCTGAATTCACCTGAGCTCAGTCTATGAATTAATCTACAGAGCTTGTATGAGCTGAGCTCAGAGAATCAGTGGCAAATATGGAGCAGAGACATAGTTTGTGCATGAAATGGATCAAGGAAATATTAGCTGTGGTTGCAATTTAGAAATATCACTTAACAATCAACGGGCCCTGTGGCATGTCCTTTGCAATTATACCCCTTAGCTAACTGAGGTGACCTTTGCAGCGTTACCGCAGATATGAAGGTATCAGAGTATTATTACCTTAATGTGCCTCAGTATGGAGGTATCAGAGTATTTTTACCATAATGTGTCTCCATATGGAGATATAATTGTGTTATCACCTTATTGTGCCTCAGTCTGGAGGTATCAGTTTGATATTACCACAGTGTGTCTCAATATCGAGATATGGAGAGTTCAGTTCAAAATTAATATAATGAAAATATCAATATATTACTAGATTGTGCCTCACTGTATAGATGTCAGTGTGTTATTATAATAATGTGCCTCAGTTTGGAGGTATCAGTGTGTTATTAGCAAAATGGATTTATGGTGGATATATCACAGAAGTGACATACAGTTTCATTTATTTAGTTTATTATTTAACGTGTGCTAAAATAAATTATGTTGCCCTCTCAGTCGTCCGGGAGAAAGGCCATTTATTGACAGAGCGGCTGCTTTCCTGGGAAATTATCATTTAAAACACATTTGGTACACATTATAAAACTCACCGTTAATAAATAGATACAAGCCCAGGTGTGCTACATATTCCGCAGTGGAACAGGACATTGGAACTTGTAGTCTATGGATGGAGCTGGGAGGGTGACGGACAGATCATTCTGCTGTGTGTTGTAGTTGGGACATGACATGCGAGGACATAACATGAAATATTAATATAATTATTAATTTGCGGGAGAGTTGTCCACTATAAGGAGAAACAGCGCAGTTAGGCCTCTGTTGGGATGTATGCAGATTATTATCCTATGAAGTGCAGGCTGTTTGGACAGATACATTCCTCGCGTTTGTTTCCAGAAATCTGTGCAAATACAAAGCACTTAGTTCACTAAGCTCTGATAATCCATCCTTACCTGGGTCATGTGTGCTGAAAGAAACAGATAATGATCAATCACAGCGATTGATGACCCGAGTTGACACCGCAAATTAAGGAGACTCGCTCTAACTCAGAAGCACCTTTATCATGGATAACTGAATACTGCTGACCAGCTGTCCCATCCAGGAATACTGTATATAGATCTCCACAGCATTAGTTCATAGAATACTCCGGTCAGATAAGAAGGCTAATGCCACAACTCATAGTAAGATATATAGTACGGCCTTTCACTAAGGCTTATGTTTACATGGTGCTTAATCTGCTTGTTTTACTCCCACAGTGTCATATATTGAATGTACTCTATATTTTAGACTGAAAACTTTTTTTTTGCCTAGTGAATAAGGCAAATGTAACCTAGAGCTCTATGTCTCTCTACATTCCTGTCATCACTGATGAGAGCCTCAGTAGCTGTATCCTAAAGCTCCGCTCCTCTGTCCCTTCTTGTCCTCACTCAGTCACTGACGGGAGCCTCAGTAGCTGTATCCTAAAGCTCCGCTCCTCTGTCCCTTCTTGTCCTCACTCAGTCACTGACGGGAGCCTCAGTAGCTGTATCCTAAAGCTCCGCTCCTCTGTCCCTTCTTGTCCTAACTCAGTCACTGACGGGAGCCTCAGTAGCTGTATCCTAAAGCTCCGCTCCTCTGTCCCTTCTTGTCCTAACTCAGTCACTGACGGGAGCCTCAGTAGCTGTATCCTAAAGCTCCGCTCCTCTGTCCCTTCTTGTCCTCACTCAGTCACTGACGGGAGCCTCAGTAGCTGTATCCTAAAGCTCCGCTCCTCTGTCCCTTCTTGTCCTCACTCAGTCACTGATGGGAGACTCAGTAGCTGTATCCTAGAGCTCAGCTCCTCTGTCCCTTCTTGTCCTCACTCAATCACTAACGGGAGCCTCAGTAGCTGTATCCTAGAGCTCAGACCCTCTGTCCCTTCTTGTCTTCACTCAGTCAATGACGGGAGCCTCAGTAGCTGTATCCTAGAGCTCAGACCCTCTGTCCCTTCTTGTCCTCACTCAGTCACTGATGGAAGACTCAGTAGCTGTATCCTAGAGCTCAGCTCCTCTGTCCCTTTCTGTCTGTTCTCTGTCACTGAAGAGAGACTCAGTAGTGGAGTTGGCGGACACATGGTATAAAAGAGAGGAAGAGAGGTCATGGGAGGAGAGGTATGTTTAGACATCTGCATAGAGTTGGTAGAGGAGGCCAAAAATGTGTTTTAGTTTACTGAAAGAAGAGGTATAAAGACAGAAACGCAGAGAGCTGAGAACAGAGAATGAGGACTCTATCCACTCAAACTAAATCTAGATTCACCCACAACAAATTAATTTTGGACATGACCATCATAACACCAATTGCAAAATACCCAGAATAATCCTCTAAAACCAGGCTAGTCATGGTCTTCACCTATATGCTCTGCTGCCTCCAGGTCTTATGCACGTAGTAGTAGAGGCTTATTCTGAGATAGATGCTGGCGCCGGAAATATTGGAGACTGCAATCAAAACAACTCAGAGGACTGTATAAAAGGAGAAAGATATTCTCACAGGATGGAAATAGGTGTATCTAAGTTCAGTGTCCAAGGAGAGGTCAGGGCAGTTGGCCATCTAGGAATGGTTAAGATCCACGTAAAAGGTCAGAGCAGGCAGCAATCCAAAGAATGGTGAGTATCCGTACAAGAATCAGGCAGCAAAACAGACCCACAGTTCATGGTAACTACACCTATCAGGGGCAGTGAGAAGTGGGGCTATTAAACACAAGATCCCACAGCTGGATTTGCTAACTACCCAACAGGCTGCTCAGGAGCACCAGAGCTCCCGGCAGAGCATTAGGAAGCTTATAATGGAGGACGTCTGCGCTCAACACTCATTACAACCACAACGCTTTCCTAGCCAGGCATGTCCCTTTCAGCAGCAGAAAATTGGGATTGTTGACGGAATGAATAATATGTTAGTGATCACATAACACAGATAATTATTTCAACAGTCGTGTGTTTTACAACTAACACAGCACCAGAAAATATGTGACAATGGTGCTGCTTATGTTACCTTGTTACTGATCCACGTTAATAAAAATAAACACTGCTCTGACACTGGAATATAATTACAAAACACTTAAATGAGTCTAATCAAAAGCTGTTTGATCACGTATTCTCATTAGGACATGTGTCTTCAGATCTTAACCCATCTCAGTGTCTTGGGAATTCTATGCACACTCTTTAACATTCCTGGAGCTCGAGAGCGTGACTCTCTGGAATAGAGACAGCCACGTGTTAAATGAGAAGATTATCCGTAGAATTAAAGAGCAAAGCCAAGCCGGGCCCATCTGTCTGCTTCACTTCTCAGCCTACCCAGCTCTGGGATACTCTCCTGTGTGGAGTGTGGGAGAAAATTCCATTCTAAGGGGGCCGATTAATAACTCACTTATCTCGCTATATCTGAACCTCCCTTATAAATAAATACTATGTGATTTACCGTGACCCTGCTGCTGAGTTATCACTGCTTCCGCTGCAAAACCCGTGCAGACATCAATACTGTATTCATTAAACTGAGAAGATGTATTCAATAATTTTTCACGCAAATGTACTGTTTGCAATTCCCGCTTTTATGGAAAATGATATAAAATAAAATCAGAGTATTCAGCTTACCAGAAACAAGAGGGGGCTGGAAATATGTGTGTAAATTCACGTAACCTGTATTCCAAATGCCAGAAAACCAATCCAAAACACCTTATTTATTTTTTTAAGGGGCAAATTTTTATTTACTTACTTTGTCATTTGTATACAATTGCCAAATGTGGTCCATGGTGGTCTTATACAGTACCTGTCCTGGAAGACATTACTGTACATCTGTTGTACCTTTCTATTTTGTGTTACATTCAGCATAACAGAAATGTTCCTTCGCAGTGCACTCAGGTACTGGGGACAGGTGCTGAAATCATTCATTATAACATGGGAACGCCAGCCCCCCGGAAGCAAAAATGTGTATTCTTGTCATATTCTCATATGTGAACATCCACTGTAGCACGAAGATCTTTCTAATTGAGTCCCATTGCCGTGCTTGGAAACTGATTGGTCCCTCTGCTCCCACCCTCTGATAAGGTACGCCGATGTCAATTCATCCATCCCATTCAAAAGCTTATCTGCGTCCACAGGGAATGGCTTGAGAAAAAGGATTGAGATTTGGGAGTCAGGGGTCGAGCCCCAGAAGACCTGCTCTTCCAGGGTCAACTAATTCTCTATATTGGATTTGTCAGGGTGGAAGGCCCATCCCATCTCATCCCATGTGTAACTTTTGCTGCGTACATATGCAGTAACTTAGCTTGTTCATTATTGCTGCTTCTTTCCTGCATTTATTTGTGAAATATTCTTTTGTTCAGCCAAATATGTGCTGCGTATTGTTTGAAGATAATGTTACTCAAGCAGGGCTCCTTATAGGTTGAGGAGAGCAGGGTCCGGGGCAGTGTAAGGCTGTGTTCTTGGCACATTAGCACTGGCGCTGGGGTCCTGGTGCCCTAGTGCCACTAACCTTAGTTCTAACCTGCTCTTCTCTATTTAATTATTAATTGTATTAATTACATTAGTTAAGAACCACAAGTTGCAAAAGGACCAGATATAAAGTAGGGTTTGGACTGTAGGGAATATATTCCAAACATCGCCCTGTAGCCCAGTACTTTTTAGTTACACCCACCAACCCATGGCAGCTAATTGAATTCTATCATTTTCCTGCTAACATCAGATTGCTGGACAGGTGTCACAGAAGCTTTCCCTGTGCCCCCAAATATGTAACTTCTTAAAATAAAACTAACTGACAATAGCAGCAAATGCACCCTGGATGGGAGTTTGCTGAATAAATATGTGTTATGTGTGTTTCCGATACCCTTATAGCATCCATTGGCTCAATAATACGTGTGACTGATATACTAGGGAACTGTTTTCTATTAAATGTCTGACCTTCTTGCTCCTACTATACAAATACAGCCTAGTAATGTATTTGAGAAGATTTGGAGCCCTGACAGAGGGAGAGAACACCTCAAGTTTGACAGATCACCTCCCATGTTTGTTAATTAAAATGTAGTAGCTGCACATTTTTGTTTTTACACTTTTGCACACCAAAACTGTCCATCCCTTAAAAGTCTCTGCAAAAAACAACATTGTTTTGAACAATTGAAGGTATATGTTGTCCACTGCTGAAAATTTCGGCTCTTTTACTGGGATATATTTATGACCCACCACAAAATGTCCACGTAAATTATCATCCATTATTGCTGCTTTTCGCGGCGATAAAGGATGGCGGTTCACGTCTATTTATTAAAAAGTCATGTCGGGACAGCGCATTCGATAAGAGTGTGTCCTGGCAATGACTATCTGGTAACCCGGTTCTGACCTCAGTATTTACTGCAAATGTGCTACCTTAGGCCAGCGCATACTCAGCTCAGTTAGAGTGGGAGTGGGGAACAGTGTCCAGGCTGCCGGGTAGGTAATAGATAACGCCATCTTTATTTGGCGGTAGCAATCGTTCACAAGCTTAGTAAATAGGTCCACAGTGCAACACTGCAGTCCCTATTGAGAATAATGGGAACTGCGGTATTCTGCTGTAATTTATCTATTGCAGGCGCTATCTATGATATATCCTGTGCTTGGTTTTTGTAAAGTTGACAGAATACTAAAATATTCCTACAAACCATATGGAAACAGACATTACCACATGGTGTAAGGTTGACAAGTAGACCTCTATGTCGGCATACGCACCTAAATTCCTGCAGGAACCTTAACCTACTATCCTCACATACCATGGGGATTCACAGTACTCACATCTATTTAAAAAGGTTCACAGCTGTGTAGAAGGAGATATACACTCCTTGAAAAAGTCCATTCCTGGACGAAACGCGTCGGGTTACCACTCACCATTCACTCCATTTGAGTCTTTTTACCTTGCTGGTTATTCTTTCATTATTTCCGAGTCCTAGCCGCACATTACTCTACATTCACTGCTACAGGACAACGCAGCCAACCAGTAACGAACCAGGAACACAATGCGGACAACACAGCACAGTCAACAGGAACCCGCAACGCCCTTCCTACGCGTGCCGGCTCAGCGTCCTGGGTTGGCTCCCAGGACACACTTCAGGACTACCGTACCTGGCACCAGACAACCTGCGACCACAACGTCACGTCCCGCCAGGCTAATACAATCGTTAACCTCACCATATGAAGGTAATTGCAATTAACACTGCACATCATTGGGATAGTTGTGTATCTCTCAGGCAACTATTCAGCATTCCAGCGCACACCGAGAGCACATCACCACCGCCCACTGGTGCCATTACCACCAGCTCTTTTTTACCACCTCACAGGTAATTGCATCTCGAACACCGCACCTGACGGAAACCCACAGAGTAATCCAGCGCTCCTTGACAGCTGCAGCTCGCTCAACCACAGGGCTGATAATCATCATCATTACTTGTACCAGCAACACTATCACTTGCCAACTAACTTAGGACTTATCCGCTCTGACATCCCTGCAACAGGCTTCCCCAAACCTCGCACTGCATCTTGTATACAGGATATATCTTCCCATCCCACACATGCACTTGAGCGCTTAGTGACCCTATTCACCTATAAGCTATATTAGGAGTTTGGTTTAACTACTCCTCTCTAAGCAGCTCGTGCATTGTTATTGCCTCAGTGCATTCACCTTCTCTTTCCCCACTACAGAAGGAAATATACGCTTGAGGTGATTTCAACCCTTTATGGGAGACCAAAATACTTGTATCTGCTTCATAATCATTTCCTAATTGGTGTCAGTATGGCCCTGCACAGTAATATCAGTGCTATAGAGATAAAGGAATATTTGCAAGATGTGAGTGACTTGAGGAAAGCACCGTCCTATGTTTGTCCCAATCCCGAGGGACAGATGTGGCTGAATGCAGCACGGCCTATTTCCTGAGCCCTTTCTATCCAATAGTGGCAGATCTAGTTGTTGAAAACTAAAATGACCTTTTATTATTTGGCCCAAATCCACATAACAGGAACAAAGGCTTAGCAACAAATCTGGCGTGACGTTTAATATGACCTTTCCACAATAATAGTGCGAGATGCGAGCGCCAATCATGTAGATATTATAGTGAGATTTCAGGTAGATTTTACATTGCTTCCTACCACCTGCTTTTGTTCCACAGAACGTCACAGTCTGTTATACCAGCAGCTGAAGCAGCCGTTCTGTGTCTGCACCCTATTTACCGCTGAAGAAGCAGCAATTTGCCAACATTTACAAGCTCAGGATTATAAATTACGGACATAAAACTATTATCTTTGCTGGAATGTATGACACATGGGAGATGTTACAAGATTCCTAAACTTGGCAGGTTTCTACATGAAAAACAGACGAATTCCCCTCAATCTACTGTTCTTCAATAAACACACCTATAAACCTTAGTGCAGAGGAAAAGCAACGGTAAACTAGGGCTAAAAGCATGGTGTAAATGAAGACTTTTACATGCTTGACTCTCAGTAACATTATTTGGATACTAGTGGTAGGCAGTGTTAGAGTTGTAAAATGATGATGGGCCCAGTACGTAACACTCCAAACTGTTGCCTTGGGTTATAAGGTTAGAGGCGTGACTTAATACACCCAGCAAAGTCTCCAAAACTTTCAATTCCAAAAATCAATAATGAAATACAAAGAAACTTGTTTACAATTATATACATTGCAAACCCCATCTAATGGCCAATACATATCACAGAGTTCAATTATCTGGCGCTTAGAATACACTGCAAGACCCTCATCACTTGATGAGTAGATTAGACCAGTTTAGAGCCCCGTAATATGATGACCAGTATAATGTACAGAGCCCACTCTGAAAACCACTATACAATATTCATTCTAATAACTGGTATACAAAAGTACAGAATCCATTTCTGGCAGGACGTATACTAATGGTATTGCTGGGCACAACATTCTGGTAAGTGGTATAAAGTTTAGATCCCTTTCTTTCATTGATATTATACAATACAGACCCAATTTCCTGTTGGTTATCATACACTGCAGATTCCACCTCTTGTATCAAGTATACAGCACAGAGCCAATTTCTAGTAGATAGTTTATAGTATAAACCCCACATTCTATGGAGGTCAGTGTACCAATAAAACAGCATTTCACATCACAGATATGAACCTACTCTGCCACTAGTGTTTGCCACTGGCTAACCAAAGCGCAGAGCCAAAGGGGGTACTGAATTTCACCAGGAAGGGTGTGAACTTTGCTGTTTCTTGTTGTCTGTCCATAGACAGAGAATTGGGAGATTTGCTACATAAAGAATGACAGATTAAAGATTTTGGGTATCTACTATGATGTAGGGAAATGGAAAAGTTGATTTAAACATGATTCACTTGCTTAATCATAGCGGGAAATAAATCATGGAGGACACTTTTTATATGATGTTTCCAAAAGAGAACCAGATTTTCAGCTTTTAATTGAGGAACACATCTTTGATGCCTATCTGCCATTTTCTTTTAATGAGAAGTTGTTTTGTCTGTGGCCATCATATTGCGACAAAATTTGCTTCACTCTTTTGGACTGCCCATTGGATTGAGTGTAGTAGTCTGAAACTAAATTGTGTTTGACTGCTAATATTTTAGAGAATGATCTCCTTTGTCAGGACTGTGAGCTGGATAGTGCTACTAACTGGTATTAGCTCTATTGAACAGGGAGGCGCGGAGTCTAGCGCACCCCCGGTTTTCACCAGGGACCTCAGCAAGGAGGTTTGGACTTTTCTGCTAGTGGTGCACAGGTCGCGGTTCTCCAAGACAGTTACCAGTGTAATAGCATAGTCAGAACAAGCCAGGTCAAACCAAGAGGGCAATGTGGTACTGAAGGGGATTCACGAGATTGGTCAGGAAAGCCGAAGTCAAACCAGGAGAGCACACTAGCCGAAACAGGATCCAAGAGGGTAGTCAAACAAGCCGGGTCAATGCAGGAGAACTTGAAGCACAAATACAAGAAACGCTGGAGGCAGGAATTAGACCTTATACTCTGGCACCCGAATGGTGCCAGAGTCAGGTTTAAATAGAGGGACCCCAGACATAATTGGTCTGCGGTCTGGAGCGTCATAGACCACCGACCGAGGCTGGAAAATAGCGTCCCGTTGCCTGCTCAGGCAGCTCTTCTGACGGCCGGGGGAGACTGTTTCTCTGTTGCTAAGCAACAGAGCTCCTGCGGCTGGAAATGACAGGCGGACGTTCCCGCTTAATGATCATGATGCGGGGACGGCGCCTGACAGATTAGGGATACCGTGTCAACAAAAGATTTATTTGACAATGAGGTCAGCAAAGCGAGAACCCGTTGGAAGAACATTCAATGAAACAAATTGAGCTATTATAGAAAACAGTCAATAATGACTCAACATCTTTTGAAGCGGGCAAATCAGTTATATAATGTATCAAAGTGTTGGTTCATGGTCTATTAGAAATGGGTTGAGGTATTAAAGGTCCCACAACAGATGGTGGACTTTATTTTGTGCGTGCGCTAAACAGATCGACATGAATTCAGCGACATTTTTTTTTAGACTTGGTAACCAGTAAGATCACTTTATAAATTCCAAGATGTTTTTACCCCTGATATCCCGCAAACTTGTTATTGTTTGGCCAAACTTCTTCTGCTACAAAGGAGGGATCACTTATATGGGTGAGTTCATCCAAATATTCAGTCATTGCAATCAGACAGGAAAGGGTTATCTGCTTTTACATTTTTTGACCCAGGCCGAAACACCAATAAGAATCAAAGCAGGCAGAGAAAAGTGCCCAGAATACCTGACCTGATCAGAGTGTGGTTGTATTTTTTGTACTGGAACAGTTCGCTGAATAGACCCACCCTAAATGAAGCTTCTATAGATTGCTCTATCCTACCTACCAATGTACTCCTTTCTGGTCCTGCATATATTACATCTCCTTCTTGATAAAATGAGACTGGCCCTTTTCCATGGGATTATGAATGGAAGGATGCCAAGGTTGATGAAAGTGAGGAGACAGGCAGAGCTGATCAGATATCAGACTTGTTCCTTTTCCAAACTGTTCCCTAAAATAATGATCTACCTTGTTGCAAAGAGTGATCAGATCATCAATAATTGTTGGGCAGTCGCAAGATACCAACTGTTCCATAATATCTTTAGACATGACCTGCTAGAAGGTGGCAACCAAAGCCTCATCGTTCCAACTGAATTCTGGGATAGGTGTTATCAATAACACAGCAAATTGACCAACATTCATGATGCCCTGCCTAAAACATAAGATACTAATGAACCTGGTGTCTTCTCTAGCTAATAATATCTTGTGGAATGCAGTAAAATCGCAGAGAATGGGATAGTTTTTCCCACCGAATCAGTTAAGGCTAAACCAGATAACAATGAGATGAATAACTTTAAAGAGACAGAATTTCCCGGGTGAAACTCAGTTTATTGAAAATTGATTTTGGAAGCATCTGCAGGCTTGTGGACCTTCAGTATAACTAGGTGGTGGAGGGCTACTCAGGTTAGGTATGGATTGTATAGGAATAGGCATTACGGATAAAGAACCTGGAGTAGCATTTGAAACTGAAATGCCAAAAGTGGGAGCCGAAAAGGCCTGAAGGGCATCCATGTGGCTAGAACATAACTGATCTGGTTTTGTTTGTTTTCTGTTTACTACCTGCTCAAAAGGTCTAGTAAGATAAAGACTGGTAATGGAATTTCAGATGAGTCTGTGTTCTGAGCAAACTGTCGCAAAACGTCCAAAATGTGGACATACTATACTACTAGTCTCGCTAGGTATCTGCTATCAGGTAATTTATACATACAGACAAAGTTTTAAGCGGGTATTTTAGATACAAAATCAGAAATCTAGTTCAAAGTTAGGGACAGATAGGACAGGCTCACAAGCAAACAAACTTGGTAAAAAAATAAGCCTATAGATATAAAACCTGTTGGTAAAAGTGTTATGGAGGCGGAATCTTGGAGTCACTATTTCAGGTGAAAGGCAGGTAAGCAATGTAACAAAGCAATGAGGAAGGCAATCAGGCAGGAATCAGTAGCAGAAAGAAAGAAATAATACCACTGTATAGGTCATTGGTACGGCCTCATCTAGCATAGTATGTTCAGTTCTGGAGGTCATATCACCAGAAGGATATAAATACATTAGAGACTGCACAAAGAAGGGCAACTAAAATGGTGCATGGCCTACCGCACAAAACTTACCCTGATAGACTAAAAGAAATTAAAATGTATAGTTTGGAGCATAAAAGAGGGGATATGGGCAGCACGGCGTTTGGTTCGATTCCTGACCATGGCCTTATCTGTGTGGAGTTTGTATGTTCTCCCTGTGATTGCGTGGGTTTCCTCCGGGTGCTCCAGTTTCCCCCCACACTCTAAAAACATACTGGTAGGTTAATTGGCTGCTATCAAATTGTCCCTAGAATCTCTCTGTCTGTCTGTGTGTGTGTGTGTGTGTGTTAGGGAATTTAGACTGTAAGCTCCAATGGGGGCAGGGACTGATGTGAATGAGTTCTCTGTACAGCCCTGCAGAATTAATAGCGCTATATAAATAACTGATGATGATGATGATGAATACAGTGGCAATTTAAAAAAAAATTGGGATAGATATAAGGATATCCTTACCAAAAATTAAAGATCAAATAGGGTTAAAAAATGGGCCAAGTGTTTCTTATCTGCCGTCAAATTTTATGTTTCCTTGTTAGGTGGGAAATAGTCATAAAGGAAGTGTTAAATATTTAAGCAAGAAGTATGACAGATTCATAGATGAAAAGTGAGATATATTCATACAGAAGGTGTGGTATATTTATAGAGGAGGTGTGGCATACTTATAATGGAGGTGTGGTATATTTATAGAGGAGGTGTGGCATACTTATAATGGAGGTGTGGTATATTTATAGAGGAGGTGTGGCATACTTATAATGGAGGTGTGGTATATTTATAGAGGAGGTGTGGCATACTTATAATGGAGGTGTGGTATATTTATAGAGGAGGGGTGGCATACTTATAATGGAGGTGTGGTATATTTATAGAGGAGGTGTGGCATACTTATAATGGAGGTGTGGCATATTTATAGAGGAGGTGTGGCATACATAAATGAGGTGTATCATAGTCATAGAGTGTCTACACCATTTATGTCATTGTGTCCCAGTGTACCCCCATCTATGGCTACTTTGTTACTGTCTTCCTGTAGGTTATATATTAGGGATTTTTGGTTCAGTTATTAATGTGAAGGTCTTTCAGCAAAAACATTTAATGCCTTCAGTAACTATTTTACAATGTTCCAATAGTTCTGAGTATGATATAATTTAGGGAGCCTGTGGGAGAGTCACAGCTGCTTCCAGTAATATATTGTGGCCGCCTCCTGGGACTGTAATCTTAGTAATGGTTTGAAGCATTGTGACAATCTGCCTGGGCTGGAACTCTGTGTTCTCATTGACTCTGCCCCTGACGCATGTTATATACATACTAAATTCTGTTGCTGCGAGGAAACACCCTCCAAATCTGCTTCCATTGTGGGCCATTATGAATATTACATTCAAAGCAGGGAATGAAATAAATGAATGTCAAACTTAGAAAGTCACAATTCACTTCTATTGTTTTCATATGTTGATAAAAGGAATTCAAGTTTCCCAACCCTTTTATAGAGAGGAAGGAAAAACATTTGTTATATGACTGCAAACAATCATTTCTAATGCGAAATCATACAGAAGACGGGGGGAAAATCCCACCAGTACAGTCTCTCATCACCTCGCCAACATTATACCAGTACAGAGCGCTCTTGTTAAGGAGTAACCGTCCTATGCCTAATTATCTGGGCCTCGTTTATTCATTTCTGCACCCAGAACCACTGTGATGCGACCCAGCCTTCAATTACTGCTTGTACCCTTGGCAGGATGCTGTACAATCATAAAGGTTTTATGTTGGCTCACGTAATGCTCCCCAAACAGAGGAGAAAAACAGATACAAATAAAATGTACAAAAGATATTGTATTACAAACCTATAGCAGCAGCTTAAAAGGGCACTCTGCACAATTATGTTAGAAGAAGAGCAGTCATTGTACGAAGTAGGCAAGCAGATTGGTTAATCCGTCACCAGGCGAACAAAACTATTTTACTGCACAATTTTGTAATTCATAGCCACCAATAAAAGCCTGGTTTCATACCTATATAATATGTGTCTTCCCAGACTATACAGACAAATTTTAAACATAACAACGCAAAAATGATAATTTACTAATAAAAATAATAAACCATGAGCTCTTGAGTTTTCAGTTCTCCACCTGGGTCCCTGGACTTCTTATATAAAACATATTGGATGGGCATCGCCAATCTTTTAGTCTTGAACCAGTATGCCCAGGTGCTCCACACAAAGCTCTTCAAGTTGCATACCTACTGTCAGGTTTTTGGATACTCCTCCACAGTCTAGGAGGGCGCCCAGACTTGCAGAAAGGAGGGAAGAACTAATGAGACGCACTGTGCATATGTGTAAATATTGTGGGTTTAAAGTTTTAACTATTGGTGAAGTCGCTTCCAAATGTGCTCTGCTGTTGAAGTGCAAAGTTCATCCACATTAAAAGAACAGGTCTAAGTCTAAACCAATTCTTCACCAGCTACAGCAAAGATCAACTGTAAAATGCCACCCTCCCAACGCTTTTATCTCATTTTAATAATCTCGCTGAGCATTATGAAATCTCGTTTTTGCACCGGTGCTTTGCAAGAGAACTCCCTCTCTCCACATAAATCCTCCTATGCAATTCCAGGTGGTGCAAATATCCGTTCTACAATAAATGACATGTCGACCAACCGGAACAAGCCAAGATGTGTGGCCAAATAGCATTTTGCGTTATGCCTCAGCCATCGTAAATGAGGCCCACTATGTCCTAGGCTGATAGCCTTTTATGCAAGCACCAGAGTTCACAGACGATAAGTAGCTGTGGAGAGCTGCTGGGCAATGTGGGTATTATGAGTTTTACCTGCTTTCTACAGCAACCGGTGAGTTTTCTTTCAGTGAGATCCGTCCGACCAATCAGTGGTTTCAAAGCTCTGCAGGAGCCATAAGAATATCTGCAAGGGGGTTAACAAATCTGAAAAAGCATGTAAACTTGTACCAAATTGAAATGGAAAAAAATATACTTGGCCTCATTTACGAAGGGCAAAAAGGCAGAGAAATATCTCAAAATCCTCTTTAATGCTGTCACGCACCTCAATTCTCCCTGGTGGATTTTGCCAAATCGCCATAAGGAAAATTAGTATCATCAATAGTGATGTTAAAACAGTCAAGATGACTGTGATGAGGTCAGAACATAATAATTTAAGGCACCAGAGAAATGTTCAAGGAAATGCTAGTGTGACCCAGGGGGACGGTAGTTTGCAGGAACACACAGAGAGAAGGGGCTAAAAATTTGAACAATATGTACCTAAAAAGATGGTAGCGTAAGAGAAGGAACAGATGGGAGAACTTTGAATGTACATTCTGGTGAAAGAAGTCCAACCACACCTCCTTGGCTTTCACGCCTGTTAGTTTGGGTGAAGTGGAGACTATTAAAAGGAGCTGGAGATACCCAGTGTTGGGTTGTGGGAGCCTTGTTACTGTTACTGTCAGAGGGTTGAGGTTGTTTGAGGGAACAAGTCATGGATGGAGGTTAGTTTGTTATAGAAAGAGGATGTATTCTACAGGTTACATTTTACAGGATCTTCAGAATGATGGGACACAGGTCATTTGTTTCAGGTTTGCTGTATTTCTATAAAGTGTATGGGAGATGTAGGGGTGAGGAGTTTGAGATATATCTTTGGGTGCTGGAAACAGAAGGAGTAAGAGGTACAGAAGATGATCATAGGATTTGAAAGGTCTTATTGTGTGCAGAACGGTTGAGGATATTGCAGCTATTATTATTGTCTATTTATCAATACAGAGCATATGTCGTCTATCACATCATCCATTCAACCTACCAGGATGGACTATGGGAGGAAGCTGGAGCAAGCCCATGCAATCACGGGAGATCATACAAACTCCACACAGACAGGGACCTGGTCAGAATAGACCTCATGAACCCAGCACTATGAGGCAGCAATGGTAACCACTGTGCCACCCTGGTGGGTAATGAATGAACGCAGGAAAGAAGTTTATGAGTACTGAATAAAGGGAGAGGAGTCGCAAGGACCAATATGGAGATGAGTGCGGGATGCAGGTGGGCTAAAGGATGTTGAGCTTCTAAGGATAACGTCATTGTGGGATAATAAGATAGACAGTTTGTTTAACGTGGGATTAGAGAAGAGTTTGAGAATGAGTGGCAGGAGACCAAGACAAATAAACAAACGGAAGTAGTGAGAAATGAAATCAGCAAGTTACATTGTCCAGAGCAGTAAGATGCTGAGTGCAGATTCTGGATGTTGCTCTCAGTTCTCAGATGTTGGTCAGAGCTTGTTGTTTAAATGCCACATGGGCAAGATCTGCTCTGTCTTAATTGCCATAGAAGACCCATGTTAGCAAATTGGTCTATTGATGAAAGGCAAACGTACAGAGAGTGTACAGTATGAGTGATGTATATAAATGGGTGATGTATTTAAAGGTGTAGAGTATGGGTCATATATTTAAAGGTGTACAGTAAGGGTAATGTACAGTATATAAAGGTGTACAGTATGGGTGATGTATATAAAGGTGTACAGTATGAGTGATGTATATAAAGATGTACAGTATGGGTAATGTACAGTATATAAAGGTGTACAGTATATAAAGGTGTACAGTATGGGTAATGTACAGTATATAAAGATGTACAGTATGGGTAATGTACAGTATATAAAGGTGTACAGTATATAAAGGTGTACAGAATGGGTAATGTACAGTATATAAAGGTGTACAGTATGGGTGATGTACAGTATATAAAGATGTACAGTATGGGTAATGTATATAAAGGTGTACAGTATGGGTGATGTATATAAAGGTGTACAGTATGGGTAATGTACAGTATATAAAGGTGTACAGTATGGGTGATGTGTATATAAAGGTGTACAGTATGGGTAATGTACAGTATATAAAGGTGTACAGTATGGGTAATGTATATAAAGGTGTACAATATGGGTAATGTATATAAAGGTGTATAGTATGTGTAATGTACAGTATATAAAGGTGTACAGTATGGGTGATGTACATAAAGGTGTACAGTATGGGTAATGTATATAAAGGTGTACAGTATGGGTAATGTATATAAAGGTGTATAGTATGGGTAATGTACAGTATATAAAGGTGTACAGTATGGGTGATGTATATAAAGGTGTACAGTATGGGTGATGTACAAAAAGGTGTACAATATGGGTAATGTACAGTATATAAAGGTGTACAGTATGGGTGATGTATATAAAGGTGTACAGTATGGGTGATGTATATAAAGGTGTACAGTATGGGTAATGTACAGTATATAAAGGTGTACAGTATGGGTAATATACAGTATATAAAGGTATACACTATGGGCAATGTACAGTATATAAAGGTGTACAGTATGGGTGATGTGTATATAAAGGTGTACAGTATGGGTAATGTACAGTATATAAACGTGTACAGTATGGGTAATGTATATAAAGGTGTACAGTATGGGTGATGTACATAAAGGTGTACAGTATGGGTAATGTATATAAAGGTGTACAGTATGGGTAATGTATATAAAGGTGTATAGTATGGGTAATGTACAGTATATAAAGGTGTACAGTATGGGTGATGTACAAAAAGGTGTACAATATGGGTAATGTACAGTATATAAAGGTGTACAGTATGGGTGATGTATATAAAGGTGTACAATATGGGTAATGTACAGTATATAAAGGTGTACAGTATGGGTGATGTATATAAAGGTGTACAGTATGGGTGATGTATATAAAGGTGTACAGTATAGGTAATGTACCACATATAAAGGTGTACAGTATGGGTAATGTACCACATATAAAGGTGTACAGTATGGGTAATGTACAGTATATAAAGGTGTACAGTATGGGTAATGTACAGTATATAAAGGTGTACAGTATGGGTGATGTACAAAAAGGTGTACAATATGGGTAATGTACAGTATATAAAGGTGTACAGTATGGGTGATGTATATAAAGGTGTACAATATGGGTAATGTACAGTATATAAAGGTGTACAGTATGGGTGATGTATATAAAGGTGTACAGTATGGGTGATGTATATAAAGGTGTACAGTATAGGTAATGTACCACATATAAAGGTGTACAGTATGGGTAATGTACCACATATAAAGGTGTACAGTATGGGTAATGTACAGTATATAAAGGTGTACAGTATGGGTAATGTACAGTATATAAAGGTGTACAGTATGGGTGATGTACAAAAAGGTGTACAATATGGGTAATGTACAGTATATAAAGGTGTACAGTATGGGTGATGTATATAAAGGTGTACAATATGGGTAATGTACAGTATATAAAGGTGTACAGTATGGGTGATGTATATAAAGGTGTACAGTATGGGTGATGTATATAAAGGTGTACAGTATGGGTAATGTACCACATATAAAGGTGTACAGTATGGGTAATGTACCACATATAAAGGTGTACAGTATGGGTAATGTACAGTATATAAAGGTGTACAGTATGGGTGATGTACAGTATATAAAGGTGTACAGTATGGGTAATGTACAGTATATAAAGGTGTATAGTAAGGGTTGTGCAGGGCTTTGCTGAGAAGCCCTGCTGGGGAATCATGAACTGCAAACAGCGATATTCTATTTGGCCTTTTATCCTATTCACATGTAGGATTTCTTTATTTTTATGTAATTGTTATTCTATTAATGTGCTTGTTCAAATTGGAATTCAGTGGAGTATAATTAGGAATAATAATATATTCTGGTGGTAATGGTTAGATAATAGTGCATGATGTACTGTAAATACAACAATAAGAGTGATGTGAAATTGCAGATGGCCGATGGAATTAGCCAGTAGCTGCCTTCAGTAACACTAGGACACTATGCATCTATGCAGTGTGCAGCCAAGCGGCTTTGTGATGTCAAGTACAGTGATTTGGCAGAGATTCCAGATTTTTTAATGAGCGCATTCACAGCATAACTTTGGGCGTTAACACTCATTTCAATTTTATAATAAAGGCCCAGCCCTCCTCTTTTATAATTCATACCTTGTGAGAAATAACATTTCAGTCATGTTAATAACAATTTGTAATTCGTTTAAGTACCATGATAATGTAAACCTTATTATATACGATATGTCTACTTGTACGTCTAGTTTTAATTTTTTTAAGCTGACAACTTAAGTGCAGTCTAGACGCTCAGTTTGATTGGCCAACGACTGGATCTATAACTGTAAGCTCTTGGGAGCTCTTAGAGACCCCTCTGTTCTCTGTCTCACATCTGCACCTTCTCCGTCAGCCTTGTATGTACTTCTTCTGTTTTTTGTACGATTTGTTTTTTTGTATGAATTTGTTATACCGACTTCCCAGCATTGCAGAGTTTTGGTGCCTTACAAATAAATGATGATGATATAAGCAATCTGACTACATGAATGGGAAGTAAGGAGTCACAGTGATTATATGTTGAGTCTGTCCCTCTGTGCTCCTGCTCGCTTCTGGATAGGCCAACAATCTCACACACGCTGATGAAGTTCATTGACCAGCCTGATTGATTGTCCTGACAGATCAATTCCCTTCCAACTGAAAAACCAATTAGAACTTGCCTGGGGAGGACATAAATGGTGCAATGGTTGGCCAGTTTGTTAAAAAAAAAATAAAATGTCTTAGTTGGCCCATCCGAACTGTGGAACCGACTTTACACTAATGCTTCTCAACTAGTGGCCTGAAATTCTCACAAGAGGTTATATTTGAGGATTTGCTTAATCATGCCCAGGAAAATTCTTAAAACATAACCGAAAGAAGGATAATAACTGTAGCTGGAGAAACTTCCAGTTATGGCACCAATGAGAGTGGTCGCATAGTCAAGGGATCTGCTTTTGTGGATCCAAAGGCGAGTGAGCGTAGTGGAGGACGTACGGACATGATTAGAGTTTCATTCCTAAAAAAATAGCAAATTCTGAGCTGAGCTGATTTAGAAATCACACAGAAACCCCATATGGGTAGGTAAGGAGAAATGTCTGATGCACCAGGGTTTATAGAAAGATCCGTAGGTCATTGTGATTGGTGCCCTGTACCCCTTTGTATATGTCTATGCATTTATTGTAATCCTGGATGGAGACGCGCTGACACCTGTTCCTGGCAGCAGTATCGAGCAGATATAAGGACACACAGCGATAGTCAAGTATCCAGTTGGATTGTGGGAGAGATATACGCACTCTGCTTTTCCTGTTATTTATTGTGGCCTTTTTATATCAATGTTTTTACACTTTTCCTATTAGAGATGTTTTTATAGCCTCCCTGTTTGGCAATATTCCTTATTCCTTTCACACAAATACCTCCAGCACCGATGACTCTAATGCTTCTGTCCTGAGCTTCTGCCCAGTTTTTCTTGTAATCTTTGTTTACATTTTTTGCATTTTTCAAATATTTTATTTGCATTTTGCATTACTGATTGCCCCAGATATCTGAGTGTTTTGAAAAGGTGAGAAAAGTTAAAAGGATTCCTCTTGGAATCTACTCATTGATGTTTACCAGAAATCCTTGGTTAGAAAATACTGGAAGACTTTTAGTTTATTTGTTCTGATTTAATGCATTTAACATAAGACCTTTAGACTATGCCTCTAAAGCTGGGTACACACTACACAGTTTTCAACCAATAATCAGCTAAATCAGCCGACATACGAACGCTCGTTCAAAAGTCGGGTCAGTGTGTGCAGTGACACGATGGTCGAAAGTCTGCCCAAATGGACGATTGTCGCCTCATTTGATTGGTCGTATCGTTTAATATTTTCGTTCCAATCTCGTTTCCGCTGTGCAGTGTGTATAAACTTCCCACCGATCCACAACAGTGAGTACGAAATTACAGTCATTGCTCACGACAACATGGCTGTAAAAAGTCACTAACGTGAGGTCTGCTCTTCCCTTTATCGTCCTAAACAAGGCTACTGTGTATGTAGTCCATGGACCGAGCGATCGGAACATCGATCGCATGTAAAATCGCTCGGCATAAAAAGTTGGTCGAAATTTCTGTAGTGTGTACCCAGCTTAACTCATCTACTTTCTAATAAGCCTGAAATCATATTGTTGCCTGAGCAGCTCAGCCACTTGTAAATACAATTGTGAATGAACAATTACGTCAGTGTGGAAGTCTTAGTGCTGGAGGCTACATGTAGCTTTACTTGGTCCTTCATAACTCCGACAGTTGGAAATCATTGGTCTTCACTGATTGCCTAATCTTGTGCTCTTCCTGCAGTAGCCCCTCTCTGTAACTTCACCGCTTCCTAAAATTGTATCCATCATCTACATCAACAACATGCCCGGGATACAGTACAAGCGTCTTTTTGGAGGTACGTGCAGCGATTTGCATCAGAGCGTACGGTTTTGTGGAGCAAGAGAGCAGTGTTTGCAGAGCAGGAGTTTTTTCTGCCTACAGGAGGAGTCCAGCAAGACTAGAGCGTTGCTTGCTAAGTACAGAGTGCGTGCAGTGATGCACCTAGATTTGTAGTAGTGCATACATGAGATAAAGCGGCAGAAGCAGTGGATTATTAGGGGCATTCGTGTTTGCGCAGGGCGTGAAATAATTTTTGGGTAATAACCTGTTCTTGTAACACAAAGCACATGGAACATAGACCCACATCAGGGCAGTGGGGCAGATCTGCAGTATGCAGACAAGATTACATGCCCTGTGATTTGTATATCACCCCTCACACTGCAACCACGGGAGAAATTAAGGGGTGATAAGCAGGACATGAAACTTAGCAGCCACGTTATTGGAGGAGAGGGAGATACATTATTCAAGTAAAGGAGAAGCAGGCTCAGGTACAGAAGGGTATATACTCATTCTCGCTGGCATAAATAAGGTTTCATCCTATTCTTTTACTTGTACATGTTTTGCACTTTTTAGTTGCTCCTTGGGGTCTAAGTACATTTTTGGGTGGACTAATGAAAAAGACCTTCAAACACTGAAAAGTGTCACATATAATAAAGAGAGTAATGACGTCCCATCACTCTAATTAGGATTTGAATGAGGCTACACTGAGCAGTATTTTCGATACAACTGAAATATAAAGACAGGTGGTTCTATAGTACTCACAAGTTGGACTGTGATGTGACGGTACAGTGAGTGCGCCCTCTCACGTTTTTCCACATTTCCACACACCTAGGCATAGTTTGCTGAGAGCTGGTGTGTACCTGGAATAACGTTGGGTGGACAATCGGCAGGGGCTTTAAACCAAGGATGGCGGGTTCAGTCAGGGATGGAGGGCATAGTCCGTGGTGGAGTGATAGCCAGGAGTGGAGAGAATAGACAGAGATGCAGAATTTTGTCACGTAAGGGATGGAATATGGAGCTAGAGGTTAAGGGTTTAATCAGTTATGAAGGGTTGAGCCAGGGATGGAGAATATAGTCAGGAAGTAAAGCTTTACCCAGGGATGGTGAGTATAGCAATTGATGGAGGGATTAGCCAGGGATGGAGAGCGTATGTCTGAGTATTCAGCCCTTTTCTCTTTAGAGGACAATATTTTAAATCTACTGCATGCTGTACAAACACCACAACTGTGACTGAGATGGTATTTGTATGATACAGAAATCTTACTGCTCTAGATGGTGCAGACAATTGAGTGGATGTTCTGTAGGTTTTGTGAACTGCTGCTAGATTAGCATTTTATGCTGGGAGTTGCTCTCCCAATATTATGTACATGATTGCAATGCAAACAGTGTAAATTTGCCAGATCTGGAGATAGGGGAGATAGGAGATAGGATCTGGAGATATGGGGTGTGAGTGTATAGGTTTGTTTATATGGCACCACACAGAGTAAGAGGCGCCACATAATTAAAGCAAACCAACAATTCCAATCTCAAAGTGCAAGCCCTATGGGGGAAATTACTAAGGTGTAGTTTAACAAAACCACTGGTTTTTTTTTTTGCTTAAAAAACATGGGAAAATCGCTGTTTTACAAATCACCATCTCAATTTTTTACACGATGATCATACAAGCGGTAAATCTATCAAGCTGTAGTTTCAAAAGCTTCCAGAAAAATCACCAGAATAAGTCATTCTGAGAAACGAGGCTCCTCAAACCGCATGCTGCATCCTACCTGTAACAACATTTAAAAAAATGTACATTTAAATTAATTTTAAAAAACTCAAAACACCCCCTCCCCTAACAGCCCAACATTACTCAGTATGGGACTGGTATTCAATGGGGGGAGGGCATCTAGAGATGCCTGACCCATTGCTAAACAGTACTTTTGGTGCTCCTGTCTGGTGGCTACCAAGGAAATAGTGAATACTGGTAAAATGTTTTATAAATAAATTAGAGTGCCTCCATTAGTGAAGATATAAATTAGAGTATCCCCATTAATAAAGACATACACCAGAGTGTCCCCATTAGTGAAGATGAATAATAATAATAATATTACCATCATACATAACTGAATTATGCCCCAAAACATTGCAGTGGGATTAATAAATACCTACCTACAATCTTATTTTGTTCTTGATCTAGTACAAAAAACAATAGATGAACTGGACTGGTCCTGAGGGGCAAATTAAGTTAATATCCAGTAAGCCCGCCTACTTAATGGACGTGCCGCTAATCAGAAGCCGTGGCTTTACTTGCTGTTTATGTAATAGGTGATGGTGTATATTACATTTCCATAGACAATGCCAACTTTCTGTCCTTACTTCCATAGCCTATTTACTTTCAAGAGGCATTCATACTAAGGTACCGGTCGTGTAAGTAGATGGATGAAATGTACATAAATACACTCTCATTCATTGTACAGAGGGCAGTGCTACATCACGTATCAGTGACCCTGGTACTATACAGGTACAATATGTGTTGACTATATGATTATGGTTTCCAGTATTCTCCATATTATAAGACTGGTAGCCTGTGTACTTATCTTGCCACAGTAACAGCACAGCAGTAACACTTAGTTACTATTTACCAGCTCCTGAGCCGTCTCAGA
The DNA here is from genome assembly GCF_038048845.1 of Mixophyes fleayi. NCBI lineage: Eukaryota > Metazoa > Chordata > Amphibia > Anura > Limnodynastidae > Mixophyes > Mixophyes fleayi. The sequence continues at coordinate 346,273,730 of NC_134404.1, read as the reverse complement.
TTTTGTCCTGGACTCTCTCCAATGCTGTGTGTTATGTAACAGTGTTAATCTGGTTAGCAAACTCTTGTGTGTCTGCAGTGTGCCTTTCAACTGTGTGTTTAATAGCTTGTCTCTTCTACACAACACTGGGTTCCTGAGTGGAAACTTCCTAAATTCATGTTAGTATCTGTGGAAAATGGGAATAGGGGACCTTTGTAATGAATTAACAATCATCCTGTGCTCTTATTACAGTTACAATCTGTTTACTTGTTATGATTACCATCAACTTTTTTCTTTGCACCAGTTTTTATGCTCGGTAAATGCCATAAAGATATGTTTAACCCAAACTAATGCATCTCAAAGGCTGTCCATGTCCTTGCTATACTTATGTGTGCTCACCCTGGGTGATAAGGAAGCTGATAATACTAGTGTATGGATGACAGGAGAGGACTGTTTGTCGAATATGAAAGTTATTATTATTATTATTATCGTAGATTTGAAAGGCGCCACAGAGCTCCGCAGTGCTGTACAGTAGGGAAAACAGTACATACATAAAACAAGGACATACAATGCAGACAAAATAAATGCAGACATGAAAACAAAGTATATGGAGGGGCTATATTAGAGAGGAGCTATATTAAAGAGCTTACATTCTAAGTGGAAGAGGGCACAGGTGAAACAAGGAGCGAGTGTGGCTCAGAGTGAAGATTAGTGACAATAGTATCATCAGGGATAAGGTAAGCTTTAGGAAGAGATGTGTTTTTAGAGAACGTCTAAAGGCGTGGTAGGAAATTCCTTAAGTGGGGAGCAGCACGGGAGAAGTCTTGTAGATGGGAGTGAGAGGTGGTTACCAGAGATGAGACAAGGCGCAGGTCAGAGGTGAATCTAAGAGGGCGAGAGGTAGAATATTTTGAAATGAGATTTGAGATGTATAAAGAGGGGGTGTTATTAAGGGCTTTGTAGGTAAGGGTGAGCAATTTGGGTTTGGTACATTACACCGACTAACATATAAGCGACAAGGAGTAGATAGACAAATAAATACTGATTAGTAAAACAGCAACATGCCTTAAATGTTCACTTAAGCTGGGTACACACTACAGAAATTTCGACCAACTTTTTATGCCGAGCATTTTTACATGCGACCGATGGTCCGATCGCTCGGTCCATGGACTGCATACACACTAGCCTTGTTTAGGACGATAAAGGGAACAGCGGATGTCCCTTTAGCGACTTTTTACAGCCATGTTGTCGTGAGCAATGACTGTAATTTCGTACTCACTGTTGTGGATCGGTCAGAAGTTTATACACACTACACAGCGTAAACGAGTTTGGAACGAAAATATTAAACAGTACGACCAACCAAATGAGGCGACAATCGTCCATTTGGGCAGACTTTCGACCATCGTGTCACTGCACACACTGACCCCACTTTTGAACGAGCGGTCGTATGTCGGCTGTTTGAGCCGATTATTAGACGAAAACAGTGTAGTGTGTACCCAGTTTAATATTAACACAGACAGATGCCAGTTTCAAAGAGACTGGTATGCAGACTGATATAAATCCCGAACATCTAGTAAGCAGACAAATTCATTTTACACACATTTAGACTAGTAAATTCAAAGCAGCAATGGGTGGACCCGGCTTTTAAACCTAACCCTACCCTTAACCTTAACCCTAGCCCTAAGCCTAAACCTTACCCTAACTGTACTGGTAACCCTAATCCTAAACGTAATCCTTACCCTAACCCTGAGGTTAAATAGTGTATTTTGCACTGCCGCTTTAAATAGAAATGTTGATGTGGCTTTGTTTTGTGACGTAAAACTAACCTGCCTGCATATTAGATGTTCAGGATTTATAGCAGTTCCACATACCATTCTCTTACGAACTGTCATCTGTCTATGTTAATGTAAGTGGACATTTAAAGCATGTCGCTGTTTTACTAAATGGTGATTATTTGTCTATCTAATCCTTGTCACTTATATGCTATTCGGAATTACTAGTACCACCGATTTGTTTGAATTGGATTCTGGAGGACAGTGAGCCAGTGTAGGAATTTGACAACTGACACAGCAGATGTGGAGTGGTGAGAGAGGAAAATCAGTCTTTCAGCGCCATTTAAAATGGATTGAAGTGTGGGAATGCCAGATAGCAGGAGGTTGCAGTAGTTTTAGTAGTATGTTGAGTTAAGATAAGGGCGTATTCTGTTTTTAGGGTGGAATCGACAGGACTGGGTGTGAGTCTGGATGTGAGGAATAAAGCAAAGGGCGGAGTCAAGTGTGACACCAAGGCAGCGGGCTTGGGAGATGAAATTGTGTTGTTATTAACAGTGAGGGAGATTTGAGGGCAGGTGGTGATTCTGGCAGGAGGGAAGATAATAAGCTCTATTTTGGATATGTTGAGCTTTAGGTAGCGTTGGGACATCCATGTGAAGATAGCTGAAATGCAGTTGGTTACACAAGATAGTACAGAAGGGGTCATAGGAAGAGATATAGATTTGGGTGTTATCAGCGTACAGGTGGTACTGGAAGCCGAATGAGCGAATTAGTGCTCCAAGAGAAGAGGTGTACAATGAAAAAAGTAAAGGGCCAAGAACAGAACCTTGTGGGACCCCAACAGATAGTGGGAGTGGAGGGGAGGATGTGCCAGAGATAGAAACACTAAAGGAACCGTTTGATAGGTAGGAAGTGAACCAGGAAAGAACTGTCACGAAGGCCAATGGAGTAAAGGGTGTGGAGGAGAAGAGAATGGAGAAATGACCCATAGACTTTGCAGTAAGTAGATCATCAATAACTATTCTGAGAGCAGTTTCAGTGGAATGTTGTGGATGGAAGTTTGATTGCAGAGAGTCGAGAATGGAGTGAGAAGAGAGAAAGTCAGACGGGTGTTTGTACTGTAATCTCCCAAGTATTTTGGAGGCAAAGAGGAAGAGATAAATAGGGTGGTAGTTGGAGAAAGAGGCTGGATGGAGAGATAGGTGAGATGAGCGCATGTTTAAAGGAGGATAGAAATGTGCCAGTGGAGAGAGAGAGAGGTTGAACAGTTGAGTTAGAGTTGCAGTGGAGGCAAGGGAGCGGAGAAGTTGGTTTGGGGCCCAAACTGTGCTCCACTGTACAGGCACCGAGCCCACACAGGATCCAAAGAGCAAAGCCTCTAAAGCGGATGGTCCAATATCACTTATTTATACCCATATGCTGAGTCTGAGGCATCTGAAGATGTGCCCAGACCTGTACCTGTAGCGTACGCCAAAGGTTTACATCAGACATAGATACACCCACATACACGTAACCAGATCATGGAGAAAAATACATTCACTATGAAACATCATATAATACAGTGGATATAATCTTCCTTCTTGCATTTTTTTTTTAAAAATACACCCTCAAGATCCTATAATATATGCACGATCGATGCAGAAAGAACCAGAGGTGAATTTACAATCAGCCAATTGATGCAGCTAGGTAATGCTGGTGACTGTCATGGTCGTGAGCCCTCAGTAGGTGCAACAGATACGTCTCCTGACTGCGTCTCTGTGCTGGTCTTCCTCAGCCGTATTTACGTGACTTACTGTACTCGTTCTACGTTAGAGCGCCCATCCCCTCCCTTGTTCTGTCACTGCAGTTGTAAGGCGGTACAATGTCACTCGCTCACAACTTTGCATGTGGACATATGCGTCTGCTCTCATTGTGGGTACGCGCAGTACAAACTGGCACACAATCACCTCGGCATCAGGCCCTCAATGGGCAATAAAGGCAAAAACAGAAACACACTGCCAGCCACATATGAGGTAATATCTCAGAGAGGAAACTGACGTAGGGTATTAAGTAGGAGAGAGTGTTACACAATTACTAAGCTGGAAAAATAATTGTCACAGAGACATCACATGTAGGAGCTATCGGATACTCCTGAGAGAAATTATATGTGTAGTATTGGCTCATAGAAAGAAAGATTGATGGTCTTAGACTTGTCACAATACAACAGTAAATTGTGCTAATTGGTTGTACGCATAAAGACAACAGATGTATGTATAAAGTTTATTAACCATAGAAGGTAACCCACACAGAAGTCTCTTACATGCCCAGAATGAGAATATCAGCCTTATCTGAGAACACCTTCCTCTACATCTCCTCACCTTGCAGCTCAGTGTACATTATCCAGAAGAAAATGTTATACCATGAGAAGACCTTAGTCCTCCCCAGCTCTCCAGTACTAACATTACAAAGGCCACCACATCTTTCCATTCTGTGCCCCGAGTCACGTAGCATCTCAGACAACAGATGACTTTTGATGCTCTTACATTTTGATGTGTAAATGACTCCCTTTGAACATGTCATATTATTAGGAATAAGGAGAAGTCGCAGGCTAGATTGGCTACTGCATTGCCCAACACAGTCCTTCACCTGCACGACAGATGTCTATGGAATGTGAAATGGCGATCTCTGCCGGTCATTTATCCCGCTGTCAGTGATATTTCTCTGCTGGAAGTAACCAAATACAGAACTATTCATGGACATTCATAAGGAGGAAAACATTATTCTCTAATGACAACTGTGTAAAGGACAGAGGTCAATTCATCATGGCCCAGGTCTCTTTTTATGTGTGCCGGACTGATCTTTGATGATGGTGCTCCATTCATCTGTTCCAGGTTTCTATTACTAATAATGTTTTACACATTACACTCTGCTGATAGTAAAGATGTGACATTAAAGGAGAAAATAACTCAGCTTTCCACAAGATTCTTGGGCTTGATGAATGGGTTATAGGCAATAAATCAGACAGTGTTTGTTACAGGCAGTGGCTCTATGGACCAGGGCACTCTGTACTTCTCATTTATGTATCATTATATGTTCCTTAGGTTTGATAAAGTGCCGCTAGAAATGGCGCTATAAGGTATTGAGGGCAGAACGCATTGTGCTGGGGAACGGAGAGCATTGAAAGAAGAAGTACTGAGAGGCTAAGTGCTGTGAAAAGTTTACTAATAAGGAAACAGATTGCACTTACAGAATACTGGTAGACATGAGCATATCAATACAAAGAATACATTACCCAGTATCAGGAACTATTATGAACTCAGGCAGGATTAGAGCCCAGTTGCTGATATCCTCTATCTCTGGTAGCACAATACTGAGACAACACAGGTTTAAAGAGACAAAAGATCAGTCTTTAATTTGAATAGCAGATCATCTCCAATACTCCGTTCATAATACAGAACAGGTCTGCAATTAGACCTGTAGTATAGTTGAATCAGAATGCACAGATAGTAACTTGACATTTCCCCAGGAGTACAATAATATATATGCACATATCTTTGATAGGCAGAACATAATTATTTGGGTTTCGTGTAGCTAGCAGCAAATAAGAAAAGCAAGTTCATGCTGGTCAACACATAAGTTCATTTTAATATTGAATGAAGCGGAATGCGCTTGCAGACCCTCAATGGTAATAGAGATAGAAGCTGAAAGACTGCCGGAAGTTACAGCACCGTTACTTAACATTTATCCATCCACTGAGTAAGAAATTAATCTCAGCACCACTGCCTGCAGGATGATGTACTAACAATTGGATCAGTAATTACCAGCACCAAAGTGAACAAGCTGGAATAAGTTCAGCACTGACGCCTGTGGTGAGTTGGGCTCGAATAACTGGAATTGCAAACACCAAGGGAGAAGCTGAGGAGCTGTAACGCAGCACAGCGCCAACACTGTATGAGGATCCACAGCATCGGAATAAAGAGGTCAGGCACTCACGTTTCCTTAATATCATTGATCACCAAAGTTCAGCAGATGTAGATAACTGGGCAGATACAGAAATGGAGTACACTTAGTAATACAACGCTAGATAGCAGCAAGTAGAACCAGACACAGCTGAAGCAGGAACAGGACACTGCAATAGTTCAGTGCATGATAGCACGAGGAACTGGACACGGTCAATGCAGGAATGGAGAACAGCAAATATGTAAGTATTGGCTTCATAATTAGTTTGTACACAGAAGTACAACAACAACAACAACAACACAATTGTATGCAGTAACAATATGTCTATGTGCACAAAGACTGCAGGTGAAGAAGTAACAATTGTAGTAAAATAAAGCATGGTAAGAATATCGGGCAGCTCGCAGCAGTAGACAATACAGGGCAGGATCAGGATACAGGTAACAGGACTGCTGGACACTGGTCTGAGAGACTCAATCATCTGGCACTGATTGGATCTTATAGGCACAGCTATTCCATCCAACATCAATGTTCATCAGAAAATAGAGAAATAGTTACACTTGGCCTCTAGGCTTCAGATGTGACAACTAGATTCCAATGTCCCAAGCTTTGCACTTTGGAGGGATCTCCTTCTACGGGCGATGGGAGATGCTATACAATTGTAATACAATGAGTGTTCTATATATTAGTCCACCCAGGTATGGACTCTATGGGAAAGGCGGCTACTAAAGGTGAAGACCTCAGCCTACTAGTTCTGTAAGTTTGTGAACCGACTGTCAGCGTAACACATGCAGAATATTATTTAGATTGGGTACTGAAAAAAATTGATGAGCAATTATTAGCAGTTTTTCATTACACAAGTCTCACTCCAATGCTCCCTGCAAGCGGTTGGCTGAGTCACCAGATGTTTTCATCAATTATTACAGCTTTGCATGTTCTGAAATAATAACTTCTTGTTGTTGGTATGAATTTTATCTATTATAAATCTAGCAACACACACTGTACAGTGTAATCTGTTATGAGTCACATTGAATACTGTTTGTTACACAGCATGCTTGTTGCAGCTAATCACTTGGGGGTAAAGAGAAGTATTTCCTAGGAAAGGTTGGGAATGTGAGAATTAGGCTGTTTAATAAGATGAATGTGTGTGTTTGTGTAAAGGTGTATTGTCTACTTCTGCTTCGTTTGGATCTGAATTTATCATCATCTATCCCGCAGACAAAAAAAAGATAATTTAAGGATCCACTATAACGCGGACCCACAACGTAAATGACATTGTGATGTTCCTGTACATCCCCTTTTATATGGGATCAGGGAACTCAGTGTCGCTGGGCCCTGTAGCAAAATTTGGGGAAGGACCTTGCTGGACCATGATGTCGACCACCCTCCCGAGGCCACTCGCTCTGACAGTGCCCACCCATGCTCAGAAAATCAGAGCGGGATCCTTGCCAGGCTCACTGCTGGGCCCACGTACTGCCATGGTATGTGTATGTATGTCCACATGGCAGTGTCTGTGGGTGGCGGAGAAAACTTTGTATCACTGGGGCAGCACGGTGGCTCAGTGGTTAGCACTTCTGCCTCACAGCACTGGGGTCATGAGTTCAATTCCCGACCATGGACTTATCTGTGAGGAGTTTGTATGTTCTCCCTGTGTTTGCATGGGTTTCCTCCAGGTGCTCTGGTTTCCTCCCACACTCCAAAAACATAATGGTAGGTTAATTGGCTGCTAACAAATTGACCATAGTGTGTGTCTGTTAGGGAATTTAGACTGTAAGCCCCAATGGGGCAGGGACTGATATGAGTGAGTTCTCTGTACAGCGCTGTGGAATTAGTGGCGTTATATAAATAAATGGTGATGATACTGTGACTGAGATTTTATTACCTAAATGTGGGCTGGGGAAACGAATGCGGCTTATCTTGTGCCCACCAGAAATTCTTCAAGTTACATTTATATGTAGCTAGTGCACTTCTGCCTCACAGCACTGGGGTCATGAGTTTGATTTCCAACCATGGCCTTATCTGTGTGTAGTTTGTATGCTCTTTCTGTATTTGCGTGGGTTTCCTCCGGGTGCTTCGGTTTCCTCTCACACTCCAACAACATATCAGCAGGTTAATTGGCTGCTATTAAATTGCGCTTAGTCTCTCTCGGTCTGTGTGTGTGTGTATGTTAAGGAATTTAGATTGTAAGCTCCAATGGGACAGGGACTGATGTGAGTGAGTTCTCTGTACATCGCTGCGGAATTTGTGGCGCTATATAAATAAATGGTGATGACGGTGATGACGACTTAAGGGATAAAGTGAGAGCACATTACAGGGGGTCCCATGTCAGCCTGTATACTCAGAGCCTTTTCCCTTCTAGCCTCAAGGTACACTTCATATGAGAAACGCAATCCTACCAATATAACAGGAATATAGGAATATACCCTAATGACACAGGTAATGATCCCCATGTCCCCTTTCATGCTTTTTTGCAATTGAGGCAAAACCCTGCAGTAGTTTAGGGGAAAGACTGTAGGAATAATGAATGGTGTGATCTTACACTGCACATTAATGTGACATTTTTACACTTCCACCATGCTTGTTTCCATATGAACCCACAAGAGGTCACACAGAACGCTCCTAGGAGTCCATTCAGAATGTGGACCAGCTCCTGTATTTCTGCATAGTGCACTGGACGGCTGCATTTTCTCTGACCCCCAGACATAAGGTTGAGTGTGTGGTGTTATTAGAAATCATAGTACAACACTTACATTGTGTTCCCTCCTCCTCTATGACCTCAGTCAGCTGTATATATATATATGGATTATTATCGTCTATGGTATCATAGCACAGAATAGAAGATTACAGATCAGAGCGACAAAGCTGGAGTAGAGATGTGCTCAGCAAACACTGAACATTGTTATAAATGGATAAAATGTCTGGCAGCAATGCTGGTACATCCGCAGGGTCCTGTATCTGTAGATGTCAAATAAAGACACCCAGCATCTGACATCAAAGACAGATGTAGACTGATCGATGATCTCCTGCCATTGAAGTCTATCTACCAAGGACGCCATCTATCAGTGAGGTCCTTGCTGTGTGCCAGCACAGTCCCTGCTGCTTTAATGGAGATTAATTGAGTGTAAACAGATAAGCGGACAGTGGCCGGTGCTGATTGAGGAAACATCTGATCTTACATTAGACCCAGCGATGTGTAGTTTATACATAAACAGCCATAGAACACACTCCCGGCCGTCAGGTAGTGCTGCTCCTTAGCCCACCCAGGCTGATGACTGCTGGGGTCCCCACTCTGGAGCATGTAACACATTTATCGTAATAATACAGGGACCATTGCTGTAATGGGAAGTACTACAAACAGGTTAAAATTTGGTAGATGTTTTGGTCCAAAAGGGGGGTCTGGATAATTTCCAGATCTTTGTCTGGAACACGTTCCCGGGAAGAACAGGGACATTCAGTCTCCATTTATTTTGTTTCTCAAGGCACAAGGAGCGCAACACAACTAATTAATGCAATGTTTTTCCTGTAGTGCTCATTATATAGGAGGGGTCCATTAACTCCCAGACGATCAGTCACAGGGAATAAATATAACTGGGCAGGAAATATGTCTGCCTGACATTGGTGACAGTGATGTCACACAGCGAGGACACAGCCTGACAGCCTCCCGTCTGTGACTGAGAGAGGAGCGAGGTCTCCCAGGCGTGTACCCACAATGTCTGTATATTGGATAGAGTATCAGTCGCTCTGTCTTCCATACGGTGTGCGACGCAGCAGAATTGACCAAGAAAATCGTCAAATCCACGCTCACTATGGCCTCAGGGTTTTCTACCAAGCTTGTCACAGAGAATACCATACTCATACCTAGCTTCATGTTCTTGTACTTTTTCATAGCTAGCTTTATATTATTATTCCGTTTCAATAGTGCCACTAAATTACACTTGGGCAGCGCGGTGGCTCGGTGGTTAGCACTTCTGCCTTACAGCACTGGAGTCATGAGTTCAATTCCCGACCATGGTCTTATCTGTGTTGAGTTTGTATGTTCTCCCCGTGTTTGCATGGGTTTCCTCCGGTTGCCCAGGTTTCCTTCCACACTCCAAAAACATACTGGTAGGTTAATTGGCTGCTAACAAATTGACCCTAGTCTCTCTCTCTGTCTGTGTGTGTGTATGTTAGGGAATTTAGACTGTAAGCCCCAATGGGGCAGGGACGGATGTGAGTGAGTTCTCTGTACAGCGCTGCGGAATCAGTGGTGCTATATAAATAAATGATGATGCTCACATCAGTCCCTGCCCCGTTGGAGCTAACACACACACATATGTAAACACACCCGGGCACAAACACTTTCTCACACACACACACACGTCCATTTCGTCAGAAGCCAATTCACCTACCAGTATGTTTATACTAAATATTGTTTTACTGACTCATGTAAGACTGGGAGAATCCCTACAGTTTGGCTGAGGTCAAAAATGAAGGTTACTGATATTAATACAAAGTGAAAAGAAATAAAAATTTATGAAACCTCTAATGAGCCATCTGTTGCTCAGTTACTATAGACAATGGATTATAAAGTGTCCTTCAGTGAGATAACAGTAATTTACTTATTAGTCATTGGTAGGGCACAGTGTCCCTTAGCATTGATATTATGGACTCTCGATCACAGTTTCTGGATTATACTCTGCTATGAAATTGCAGCGAGACATAGCTTGCATGTTATATATGGATGGTAGCTTCCTATACATAGACCAGAACGATGGTCATGTGTACAGAAGAGTGACATGGATATGTCAGAATAGGGGAACCATGCAAGGAAGGTGTCCCCCATACATGCCGGATTCTCCCTTCTGCTCCCATCTTCACAGGCTTCCTGAAAGCACTAAATCCCAGCAGTTAGCTGCTCAGAGTAGGGACCCTTTATCTCCTGAGAGAAATCCGATTAAGAACCTCTGATATTTCATAAGAAGCTTAAAAGTTTAAAGGGGAATTGTTCTTTTATCAGATTACAGGGACAGGCACTTGTAGCCTAGAAAGAGTTGTCTGTTTCTGGGTTTTATAAATTATTTGCATGGAGGGTGAAAGATCATCACAGAACGTAACTCCGAATGTTTAACTCTTTCCTGGTCTTCACTTGTGAGGATTTAATATCGGGGGTTCCAAAAATAACAAGAAATCTGCCTATGCTTGTGATGGTGACTTCAGTGATCCTGTTACTCCTATCAGGCTGAAATGTTAACTTCATATTTATTAGTTTTGGTATTGATCCTGTACACAGAATAACAATAGCTGTACAATGCCTTATAAATACACAATACTAAAAACAACCAAAAGCAATGCATAATGGGTATGGTCAATAGTCAGGACAAAGTATCCCCACATAGACATTTTCCAAGCTGCTTATGCAATTCAGAAAAGGACAGCAAGGCTGATCCATAAGCCTCTATTTTGAGGCTAACAACTGTAATATAATGTAGTATTATCTGTGTCCTGTGGTGACAGGAGCAGCTTGGAGGGATGGGTGCTTTAGGCTGCAAGAGATGCTTCGTCTGTTAGAAGAGATGAATAGGGGGAAAACGTGACTGGTCTAATGGCAGCTGAGATCAGTGGCCCCTGGGCTCTAGGGGCCATGGATATCATTGGTAATGGAAATTGTGTTGATAGGGATTTTCCTTAATTCTGCATGCTGGGGAAACATTCTCCCGGAATACAGCTCTCCCGAAGACCTTACATCAACTCACAGATGGGTCCAATAGTGTTAAATGAACAAAGTAATAATATGTTTCTTTAATTCTTTTCATTTATTATTTTGTAATTTAAGTTTGTAAACAAAATACAAGTAAACTACACAGTAGCAAGATAGAAATCTAGGCCACAAATTGTGTCATTTTAACCCCCTCCTGCTGAGAAATGGGAAATGGGGGTGGGGAAGGGCAAAATGCATTACTCACTGTGCCACGCTTCACTCCATGATAGAAATTCGGCTTCATTTTGGGATCTCCCAGAGGGTAGAAAAGTAAAGTTGACAAGTATGCTGAAAGACCAGATTTGGCTTTTAAGTACCACTATAAAAAAAATTGATATTGAATATTACAAAATATTTTAAAATCTTTGAACAATAAAAAGATGTTTTATTCAACGCATAACGCATTTTAAACGTGGTCGTCATCCCTGAGATAGTGATAACAGAGCAGTCATTGCGGCAGCACAGGGTGTATAGGGCAAAGCAAAGAGGACCAGAAACACCAGTTTTATCCAGCAATAATCAGCCCTTGTAGGCCTAAGTTATTAAGGAGAGCAAAGCAAAACACATGCTCCTGGACAAAACCATGTTACAATGCAAGGGGTGCAAATTAGGTTATTTTGCACATAAGATAAGCACTGGCTGCATTTTCATGTAGCACACACATACCTGGTAGCTTTGTTTATACACTCAAATTTAAAGTTAATCTAGGACATGCCCTCCCCCAACTGAAAATCTGTCCTCATATTTTTAATTTACCTCCCCCCAATGCAACATGATTTTGCCAAGGTGCAAATTTACTCCTTTATTTGCTTTCCTTTCCTTAATGAATCAGGCTCAATGTATGTCAACAATAGTAACAATGACACCTACAGGCTGCACAGTCATAGGACGTAGCATATATATATATATATATACACATTTTTTCCTAAATTAATAAATCAATCTGTTAAATGATGGATATTGTGTCTGTAACTAATAGTTTAATATTAGTTAGATTCCCTGTTTCATATTCCATGTGTCCCCATAGAGAAGAAACCTCTTGTGACCTTCTCCATGGAAACAATCACACGTATGTCACAGAGAACTTACCCTGAGATCTGGTAACATTGTTGCACTTGACACATACATTAATTAGCTGTTCCAGATTTTCACACGTAAGAAGATTTAAAGACATAGTTTCACATACGTATATAATCCTCTGATATCCAGATTCCAAACAGTTTGTGTGGTATTTAAAGGCTCAGGGAGGATTATTTGTGGAAAGCACAGTCCTATGTGCTATAAGCTCCCACAAACATTACATTATCAATAAACATAACTAATCCGGTCATGTCTCTGAGAGACCCGGTGTAGGTAATACAGAGGTCTATATCCAATATATATATACTCTCTGATTATGACTCCTAATTATACCTGGTATACAGGACAGAGGTACAGCCCAGACATAGAGAAGAGCAGTTGTATGAGGCTACAGAAGGAGACAATGCACTTAGGGGTAAATGTATCAAGCTGAGAGTTACCGGCAGGTTTGTAAAGTGGAGATGTTGTCTATAGCAACTAGAGATGTTCATTGACCCCGTAAACTGGTTTTGGTTTTGGATCTGGATTAGCTTCGTGTTTTGGTTTTGGCAAAACCGCCCTCGTGTGTTTTGGTTTTGGATTTTTTAGAAAAAATCCTAAAATATGCTAAAATCACATAATTTTGAACTTATTTTGTTCCTATATTATTATTAACCTCAATAACACTAATTTCAAGTAATTTGCAGTCAATTTTGACCACCTCACAGATCACATTATTATTTTCATACACTTTCAGGCAAATACTGCAGCGACCTGGCTGGATGGTAAGCGACAAAGCAATGACACAAACACACGGCAGTTCCTAGTACATCTAGGACACATTGCCACACAGCAGTGGCAGAAAAGAAAAAGGGGGGTCCGCCTTCCCTCCCATCCACCGTTATTTTGGATCTTAAAAAGGAATCCAAAACTCGTTAGATACGAGATCCGATGTTGTAGCAATGGCGTTTTGCCTCGTTGTCAATTCCGAGGACGCGCAACAGTACCTCAGTACTCGGATCCCCTAAGTTCAGGTGTGTTCATCTCCTGAGGAACCGAGCCTGAGCATCTCTAGTAGCAACTAATCACATTCTAGGTTTAATTGCAAAATGACAGCTAGAATCTGATATGTTGCTAGTATTGATAATTTACCCCTTAGAATTACATCCAAAATGCAGGTTAATAGAAGTCTTACTGCACATTGTCCATAGATGCAGAATCAGACTCACAGATTTACTGGTACTGAAGGTCTTACTTGCTGGTATTGGCGCTGCTAAGCTAGGAGGCGCGGAGTCTAACACGCCTCTGGTCATCGCCAGGGACGCCCACAATGGAGTTTGGGTTTGCTGCTAGAGACGTGCAGGTCGCTGCCCTCCCAGTTAGCTACCAGCGAAGTAATAGGTGAATAAACGTTGTCGTCTAGCCTGTGAGCAGTAGCGGTACAGAGGGTGCAGGCAAAAGCGGAGTCAGGAAGCCAGGGGTCAAAACCAGGAGAAGTATAGAGCCACAGGGAGATCCAAAAGCACAATCAGGCAGAACCAAGTCAAAATCCAGGAAGTCAGGCTGAATGCTGGCAAGCATACAGGAGCATAGGGAGATGTATGGAGGAAAAGGAAGGCAGCCGCCCCTGGTACCTACTGTGCGTGCTGGGCCAGCGCCTGACACAGACCAATTGCTGAGTATTACATGAAATATACACAGAACATATACAGAGAATTACACTCGCAGGGCCTGATTTATTAACTCAAGAAAAAAACAAATATACGCACAAAGAGCGTATGTGAAGATACGTCTTATTGATGAATACAGGTCTAGGTGCGCTCTGCTCTAACAGACCATACACTGCAGGATACGTCCAATACATGTATGGGATATGTTACATCTGTTATATCATACACAATAAAGATTCTCCGATGCGATCGCTGGGGTTCCAAAGCACATAGGTTTTATTCACAATAGTATAATAAGACAAAGTTTGGTACACATGTGCCTGTTGCCACTAACACAAGTTTCTATCAGAACGCTCCAGTTTCTAAAGCCAAATATGAACAATTTATACACAGTACAGTTGTGAAACATCACAAAGATACACAGTTACAGTAATAAGGTCTTCATCCATAGGTTGAAGGGTTTTGAAATCGACATGACATTGGTAGATTCCTCTGATCATTGTTCCTTGAGATGGCCAGATGTCCTTCCTCAGGCTCCCTCCTCTAGACCTGGATAAACTGGTTCCTTAATGATCCCTGTGAGCTGCCAATTTGGTGTAGGAAAAACTGATATTGTTTTATCAAGGTGCGAACGCTACATAAATAACACCGGAAACTTTCTCATGCGATTGCAAACAGAATGAGACCAAACTTGATGTAATTAATATGTTGGAAACATTAATTAGGTTTTTCACCACTTTATATTTTATATTAATAAAAATAAATAAATTAAACTTATTTGCATGTTACTATTTGCTAAAATAATTTTGATTACCACTTTCATCCAATTATTAAACTTCAACAAATATAAAGTTCCAAAAGAACACACAGAAAAAAATTTCAATTAATGTCACCTGTTAACAATAGTCATTAATTACAGAATATTAAAAACACATGTTCTGCATGCATAAACAGCCGTCATCACTAGTAATTGGCACTTACACCTGACCTGTAGCTGGTGCCAGTGAGACAACAGAAAAACACCTACCTCTGAGATACCCAGAGCTTGAATCAGACGCTGCTGCATGCATTCGAGCGTGGCACGCCCCAGCTGTACACTGACTACATGCATATTCCCTGTCCCCTTCCTATTCCACCCCTGAAATCGTAGGCTGTAGTAAGTTGCCCATTTGCACTCAAAGATGAATTGGACATTGCTGCGGTCACTGGAGTATGGTTCGTTTCTGGGCATGCACAGGGCAATTTTACGTAAAATATGGTACATATAATCCTTTTCGTGTGTAGCAAGGCTGTCTAGTGCTGTGCAGCCAGGACATCACATTGCCATGGACATGCAGGGTGAAGCAGAGGTCAGTCCCTGCAGTGAGTTAGAGCTGGGAGGAGAGACAGGAAGAAAGGATAAAACAGACAGTGAGAGGTCTGGAGGAAAGATACATTAGTGGAAGTGAAAGGTCTGAGAGGAGAGTCTGCAAAAAAGACAGTATACAAACAGAGAGACATCAGGGCTATCAAAAGAGATGTCGAGTGTAGTGTTGCACAGGAGAGTCTTATAGCCGGAGTCTGCAGGGAATCAGCTATCAAGCAGCCTGAGGGAGATTATGCAGCAAAGCGAGTCTATGTGCATAGAGGAAGACTGCCGCTATTAGCGAATTGCGTGTGAGCAGAGGGGGACAGCTAGCAAGATCAGATTTGCAGTTAGTGTATGACCCAAAAGTGGTTGAGACCTTCATCTTCATCCAGAGGGAAAGAGATAAGTAGTAACAAACAAATCACTGTGACACTAGTATTGCTGCATTAAGAAAAGAAACCTATATGTCTAATTCCACAAGTTAGACCTCCTTACATAAATCTGTACCAGAGACTGTGTTACCTGTCAGAGATATAGAGACATTCCCAGTATCAGAGATCTAATACAGGTTACAAACATTTCTACAAGTACACCAACGTCAACTAGTTAATCTCAATATATTTAATATTGGCAGGTCTGTGATTATTGTGTTAAATCGTTGTTGATTTATATTTTTCACCCTTTGTGTCTGTGAGTGCGTTGTGGAGAGTTGTGCCCTCCTGTTTCTAATTGGCCCTTCTAGGTATATAAGGCAGGGAGGGCTAAGCCTACCTGCTGGTTATAGTTATCTGTCTCCTCATTTGGTGACCTGCTCTCTGTGGTTACCTAGCTTGTTATTCTGATTGATACCTGTTGTGACCTCTGCCTGTTTACCGAAATTTGCTCATTTGCCTGTTGCCCTGACCTCTGCCTGTTTACCAGATGACAGTTAGTTGTCTGATTCCATTTTGGACTCCTGACCTTCAGTATCTTCTCCCAACTACTGAGCTATGGTTTCTGTGCAAAAACTCCCCACTACCTGAGTTTAAGTCCTGGGGGCATCCAAGTACCTGTGAGTGTATCTAGCTCTATGGGAAAGGCGGCTGCCTTAATGAATCAGACCCATAATGCATATCAGTGATTCTGCCCCACTTGCTATATATCAGATTCCAACTAAGGGGTCTAGGTATCAATCTGAGCAAGCACTTAAATCATGCAGAAGCAGCTGTTTCCACATGATTTAAGTTTAGTTGCTAACGGAGGAGATTTCTGTGAAATCTTCTGCGTTTAGGCAAATATCGTGCAGCATTGCAGTCCCCATAGATTACAGTCATGGCCAAAAGTTTTGAGAATGATGCAAGTATTGGTTTTCACAAAGTTTGCTGCTTCAGTGTTTTAGACCTTTTTGTCAGATGTTGCTATGTTATACTGAAGGACAATTACAAGCATTTCATAAGTGTCAAAGGCTTTTATTGACAATTACATTAAGTTTATGCAAAGAGTCAATATTTGCAGTGTTGACCATTCTTTTTGAAGACCTCTGCAATTCGCCCTGGCAGCTGTCAATCACCTTCTGGGCCACATACTGAATGATGGCCGCCCATTCTTATCTAATCAATGCTTGGAGTTTATTAGAATTTGTGGGTTTTTGTTTGTCCACCCGTCTCTTAAGGATTGACCACAAATTCTCAATGGGATTAAGGACTGGGGAGTTTCCTGGCCATAGACCCAAAATTTTGATGTTTTGATCCCCGAGCCACTTAGTTATCACTTTTGCCTTATGGCTGGGTGCCCCATCATGCTGGAGAAGCCATTGTTCATCCCCAAACTGTTCTTGGATGGTTGGGAGAAGTTGCTCTTGGAGGATGTGTAAGTACTATTCTTTATTCATGGCTGTGTTCTTGGGCAAAGTTGTGAGTGAAAGAAAAACAAAAAATCTTCTGGCGCTTAATATGGCTGAGGACACAAGTAGCAAGAGGTCTGCCCCCTCCAAAAAAGTGTTAGTAAATACAAGAGATTACAACAGTGATTGTGACCACAGAAAAGCCGTTAACCATGGATATTTCCACAATATTTATTATATATACAAATACAATTTAAAATCATACATGTGATGTATCACTACAATAAATCCCTTAGAATAATTTAAAACTGCATGTACATGCTAAACCAATATAAAATATATAGACATATATAGTGCAAGAAAGGCAAAAATACCCCCCAATAAAAGGGAAATTATATTTGACTAGACTCTAAGGTCCATCGATGAGAAAAGGTCAATTTAGAATATTGAGATTCCAAATGTGATAAATATGCTCCAGGTGTGCACACACCTTATCGATAATAATTCCGATAGCAAGCAGGTATCGGTCAAACTCAATATGACCAGAGCACAGATCACTCACGTAACTGGTTTCTTCACCGGCCAACTCCAGAGGAGCAATCGATCAGCCCAACATATTATGTCTGTGACTGTTCTCAAACGTTGAATAACTCCTCAGAGTGATACAAAATAGTCCAGAGTGAAACAAATATAGCAGCCCGACAGGTCATACAATATAGTATCCGCTTTAGAGGTATTTGAAAGTAACTGGTATCTTACCAGAGTCCTGCATATATTCCCGCTAAGGCCTAGAGACACTCAATCTCCTCTCATCAATGACCTCCATGTACTCGGGTGACGCACTAGAAACAGGCTCCCCCGGGGAACGTGTTCACACAGATTGGCTCCTGTCGCATCTCAGAGTTTGGGCTCCTGTATTATTCACCCTGGAGTAGATGACAGTGTTGAGCCTTGTAACCGTGAGTATAGTCAAAAGATTCGAAATCAGCAAATAGTCTTTTTCTTTCAGCAAATCTTGAAATAATCACCATATATGTCTCAATGATAAGAGTCTGACGCTTGTCTGTAAACCTTAGCGGGAATATATCCAGGACTCTGATAAGATACCGCTAAAGCAGATACCGTATTAGGAGGCAACTAACTCTTACATATCTAGTCAGGGTCAGGCTCGGTGGCACAGTAGGTTAATCCTCCTCGCTCCGGCCTAGTGTCTGAGTATCATTGAGCTGCGGCAAAAGTGTGTAGTTGTCTACAATCAGTGAGAACACACAGGATAAGACCAGATTTATTGCTCCAGGGATACAGAACAAGAGAAGTAGCATTTATCAATATATACAGAGAATTATATGTAGTATACACAACAACCTGGTAGTGTGCAGTTCCTCATACATACATCATCATCATTTATTTATATAGCGCCACTAATTCCGCAGCGCTGTACAGAGAACTCATTCACATCAGTCCCTGCCCCATTGGAGCTTACAGTCTAAATTCCCTACTATAGACACTCACACACAGACAGACAGACTGAGAGGGAGAGACTAGGGTCAATTTTTGATTGCAGCCAATTAACCTACCAGTATGTTTTTGGAGTGTGGGAGGAAACCGGAGCACCCGGAGGAAACCCACGCAAACACAGGGAGAACATACAAACTCCACACAGATAAGGTTGTGCTGCCGTACAAATACTGAGAATTACAGGCAGTATACACGACTGGGGAGGTGGTACTGTGCTGTGCTTTAGATTGGGGTCCATCTATAATTATTAATATTCATTTATATAGTGCCAACACATTCCGCTGTGAAGTACATTACAGTACATTATTTGGCATGAAGGCTCTGCTTGTACAAGCTGACAATCAAGATACAGTAAATGTAGGTGTCTGTACAGTGATTTAAGTTACATGAAAGACGGACATACATGTATTTTTATTTTCCCTTTTCCATAAAAGCTGGGTGTTAGAGAGTTGGAGGCGATGTGCGGTCATTTGGGGGCACCTGTCTTGTTATTATTGAGCATTTAATGACATGGTGATTTGAAGACTTGGTGACTGTTTGCATGTGAGGCTGCCATGTCTCATTTTTTCCAATTACAACCTGTAAATATGACTGAGATCTTCCACACTTTGCCGCGGTAGCAGTACCTAATTAAGTGTCTGGTACCCGCCCATGTTATGTGACCAAACCTCATCATACGTTCCCAGATTGGAAGTGTAACTAGCTAAGTATAGACCTGTTATGTGACTCCAATTATTATCTACGTGCTAAGAAATGAGTCTCTCTTCTCTGAACTGATGCACTCAAACATCTCAGCAGTGCAGAAATGATTCCTTTCTACCAAAATGTTCTTAACTATTTTGCAAATGGCTGATTGCTAATATTTGCTGAGGAAAACGTGTAAACATGGCCGCAATCACTCACACCACTATAATTATCTTTCAGTGCTAGAGAAAAGTGTTCTGGCGCTCAATGTATCATCCTCTGAAGGCCCCTGATATTCTTCCGCTGCTTGTGGTAGAAGCCGGACCTGAAGAAACAGCGAAGACACAGAGAATCCGTATTGCCTGCTCTGACCACCTCCATCTAGATCAGGGGTCAGGGAACTTTTTTTGCCTTCCCCCAAATATATTTAGATACGCCGACGTTACCCCCTTGATTTAAAAGGAAGGAAATCATATATTATTAGTTATTGGAATTCAAAATTTTATTGAATCTATTCAAAATTTCTTTGAAAGTTTCAACTTCAAGGCTTCAGGTTTTAGAGAAATAATGTTGCTTCATTTTTGATACGAGAGCATCAATGTTGGGGCATTTTGATGTCAGAGCAATTTGGATACAGTCTTCAACGTCCAATCGATTTCTCTTCTTTGTTTTTATGTTCGTTAGAGTGGAAAATCCTTGTTCGCAAATGTAGGTTGTTGCAAAAGGCAGCAACTTTTTGACTGCTTCCTCATGTGCAATTTTGATGCCTCTGCAGCTGTTGACATCAAAAATATGACAGATCTGCTTTGTTTTCAAATGCAATACGTGCTTCATTATTGTATTGGAGCTCAAGAAGTGCCTCTGCCAACCCCTGAGGCTCTTCTGGTACAACAGCAGTTTCACATTTAAAGGGGTCTACAATCCAACTGACAGCATGTGAATCGGCAGCATTACCCCCAGGAATTTCATTTTTACCCCATTTGGGGTAATTTACCCCTGTTCCCTGACCACTGATCTAGATGATTCTGGGGACCATTTCCAAACTGTAAATAAATGTGAAGCTGCTGTGTGGCACAGGACTATTTTTGCAGCCTTGCGCTTGTTTTTACGGACCAACATGACGACTTGGATTGTGAGAGCAGCAAATTTGTCTTGTAGCTGATTCTTCTCACATGCAAATACTGAACTTCTGATATTCTAATGAGCTTTAGGGGTGGAGAGGGCGCTCTGCGGGGCAGGCGGACCTCACTTTCTGTCTTTTGCACATTTTACAGTGGAAGCGACTCACTGTGCACACAGAACAACTGTGAGAAAGGCACAAAATGTAAAGACACAAAGAGAGCTCTGATGTCTCTTTACTATTGTGAGGCTCCAGCCAGCTGAATGATTAACAAGTTGTGCACCCAAATATGATGGTAAAATAAACTTTGGGTTCCGTCCCGGGCCCCAAAATGTTGCTCAAATCATCTGTGTGGACAAACACAACCTGCAGGCAAAATTCACATTACAAATCTACTGCTTCCTTATTTGTTCCAATTTGTAAATATTATTTATATAGTTGATCATTTGATTTTTCAGTTGGTTATGTTTAGAAGAAAGTAGATTGTGATTTTATTGGGCAGTTCTTCACAGTAGAAATAATAAACTTTTTGAGGATGTAACATTCTCTACAAGACTGCGGCTGCTCAGCAGGTGACTGTTCTATATATTCCCAGTAGAACCCTGTGCGCATCTGCAGGTACATTCCTGCTTCAAAATACTTCTGGACCACCCACCTGCTTAATTCAAACTTTTCCAATGGTTTCCTAAAATACTGCTCATTGGAACATCGTTTGTCTGAAATACGTAATGGTAATAAAGGACCATTGACACTTTCTATATTTAAAGTAATTTTGCAGACCTAAAATGTCTCGGTGGACACTCGCAGAACCAGAAACACCCCAAAATGTGCAGTGCCCCCCTCTTCCCCCAGCTTACAATCTAGTTCCAAAAAAAAAGCTCAATCTTATCAAGGCAGAGTTTTCCTGGATCTACAAACTAAGGATAATTCTAAAAGTTACATAAACTATTTAGGTAACAAGAAAGAATAATTTGATATTGTATTTCCCTCAGTAGACCTCTCGCGCGCGTCTTTCTTCTTTCTTCAGGCCGTACAAATCCTCTGGAGGAACTACATACATGTGGAGATCCTCGAGGAGCTGGTAAATGTTTCTATAGTGCCAGATGGTGACACATTAAGTAAACAGATACTATAATATGACTTTGATGAATAAACTCGTTAGTGTCAGGAATAATGACAGCACAGGGAATGGGAGTAATCTGTCACAACCAGTATCGCTGCCTTGTATCCATTAAATATTAATACAATATGTTACACTGATCAACAGTCAGACACTGATTGTCCTGCAGATCACAGGCATCCATGACAGGACGAAAAGCTATCTCCGGCAAAACAGATCAACATGTACCGCCACAATGCTTGTTCTGTTATCGCCATCCCAGAGGAATAAGGAATGGAAACCATGTTTTATTATATTAACAGAAGCATTTTTTTCAATCGTGAATATGTTTCAAATATTTTTTATTTTTTGAACATTCTAAATCTATTTTTAACTTTTTTTTCACCACCAAGTGGACCTGAAAGTCCAATACCTGACAGCAAAATAATCACAACCGGACTCCTATCCACAGACACGTCTGCAAATTAGGATCTATTATTACATAACTATAAAATCATTGTATTCCAGTATAGTCCCACTGCCGTGTATGGGGAAGCTGTCACAATGGCATTTGATGGTACCGGAGCTTTCAGGGGCATCCACACTGTTGTACAACACTACACGCTCTTCTGCCCGCTGCCTGGATGCCAACCATGACGCCACCTCTCTTTCACGCCTTCACACTTATCCTTTCTCACAAGCCTGTTGCTTCCACCTATGAAACCGCCACAATAAGCCCCTTTCTCACCCTTGATGCATTATTTCCTGACTCAGCTACTGTAACCTCCTCCTATCTCAACCATCTCTCCCTAATTAATCCATCCTCAACGCCATGCCGTCTTTCCTCTCACACCGCTCCACCTCCGCCTCCCTGCTCTGTTAATCTTTGCACCTGCCTCCACAGTGTTGATAAACATGAAGTGTCCTGTGTAATAAGACAGATTTGCTAGATCGGAAGTTATAGAACAACCCAAGAGCTAACAATTCAAAGTTGTCTATGATGGGCTAAGTCTGGGAGAGCGGAAGAGGAGAGATATCTATATAGTGCCAGACACAGAGAGGGAGGTGACGATCAGGACTAGTCCACACACAGTCATTTTGCAATCTAAGTAGTGAAGGTTTTCACTGCAGATTGTATAGAATAATCCATGATTTGAGGTGTTCCTGGATAAATAAAGGGATTACCATAGACATGGTAGACGTATCCTTTTAGGATCCCCCAGATGTCCATCAATCTCTAGCTCTCAATATTTCAAACATCTCATGAATTGTTTAAAGATTCTGGGAAACTTCATAAAAACATATTCGTCACCACAGCACTTTACTTCAAACCGCACCGGAATCCATAATTTAACTGAGAATAACCTGTACCGTTCAGTACGGCACTACCAATTATCTTCTATTTCTGGGTTCTAAGTGCTTTACCGAGGACTACCTGGAATGGAATGTTCATTTGTGGTAGGGAATGGAGCCAAGGACAAGAATTATCTAGCTAATGAGCTCTTTGCTAGAGCTCCATCCGGCAGCGGGAAAATTAAAAGACAGACTTGAAGAAAGTTACAATATCATGACCAAATTATTTTTGAAACCTTTTAATGAGAGATCGCAAATATTGACAGATCCTTTCCCATCCTGAGACCTCTTCGTTTTCCAGCTTTCTCTCTATCCCTCTGGGTCTGTTTGGAGTGTCCACCTTTCAGCACATTTCATATTTGCAACTATTTGTCCATCTTGTGCATACTTAGGTGCAAGCTAAATTCTGGTTCCTGAAACTGCCAATAAAATCAATCTGTCTCTCCGGGTGCAGACGTGCATGGATGAAAAAGTAAATATGCAACTTCAAAGTCCTTCCTACTACTAGATTTTAGGACCAAACCCTTCATTTCTTTGAAATGTTTCCATTTTTCCCCTATAATACTACTTGTCTGAAACCTTATTGATGTTGTAAAGTTATCAGTAGTTAGGGAGCAGTAAGACTTAATGTGCATGAAACTGCAGTTTCCTATATAACATACACCTATTAGGTGCAAAACCCACCCCACTGAGAGTATGGGACAAGTGTCAATCTGTGCCTTTTCTATGAACTTCTAAAAACCAAGCCCCTTTGTAAGGATTAAAAGGCTTTGCAGCCCCCGCGAAATAGAGTAAATGTGTTTCTCCCCATCCCTTCAACCTCATTTAAATACTTTGTCTCACAAAACAAAATCTCATTTTTTGCCAGTGGACACAATGGTCCTGATTCATCAAAGAACGCAAAACGAATGTTCTGTGCATTGTTCTACAATGCGCCTGTAATTAAATTATTACTGCCGCTTGAGAGGACGTGGGGGTGTGACCTTGGCCCCATTTTTCCTATCTCCATTCTACCGGTTTCCGCTCATAAGCTTTTACTACATTGATTCAAGTCCTGGGGGTGTCCGAGTACATGTGGGTGCATCCAGCTCTACGGGAAAGGAGGCTGCCATAGGTGAAGGTCTCTCCTGCTAGAAGGCATAACATTGTACAGGGTTATATCCTGGGACCAGTGATGTAATAACAATCTGATCTTCTACTGTTTGGTTTTCCTATTAGTTGTTAGCTGATCTGCAACGCTCCCTCCGCCACCATTTTTGTTTAAGTGAAAACTGTCAACTTTTGCCAAATTTACATTGGTGTCCGTGTGGTTATTTATTCAGTTACAGTAATAGTAAGTCTTAACATGTGGAGGAGGTTTGGGTGCAATGAAAGGGAAATATCAACACTATTCAGTTTATTATTTTTTTGAATTGAATCAGAGAAAGCAAATGCAGCGATGGCAAAGTTACAAAATCCTTCATTAAGACAGTTCGTTGAAGACTTAGGTCACCATTGGTATAAATTTGGACTGTTGTGAAGGGATCATTAGAAAATAGACTGAAAATGACTGGAAATTAATGTTAATTCTATAAATAGTATATAGGAGCAAAAACAGCTCAAAATGACATTATTTTACCTATTTTTCACAATTTTAAATTAAATCCAGATCCAAAACCAAAACCGATTTTAAACATGAAGTTGAAAACCGAAAGACGAGGGTCAGCGTACATCTGTAATATAAAGTCACAAAACAAGCAACAGAAAAAAAAATATTCAATGATTGTCACCTATTAATAATACAGTCATTAATGACAAAACATTACAATTATTTTACATAAAATACATGTACTAGGATGTTATTAATGTCTACTGTACATAAAATACATTGTTACAGTTGCTCCTGATTACAGACACCAGTTCTAGCTGTATACACAGACGTCATCACTAGTAATCAGCACTTACACCTGACCTGTAGCTGCTGCCAGTGATATGACCGAAACACACATACCTGAGAGATGCCCAAAGATTGAATTGGACGTTGCTGCGTGTGCTCAAGCTTGGCACGCCCTTACTGTACACTGACTAGGGGGATACGTCCTTACTGTACACTGACTAGGGGGATACGTCCTTACTGTACACTGACTACGGGGATACGTCCTTACTGTACACTGACTAGGGGGATACGTCCTTACTGTACACTGACTACGGGGATAGGTCCATTCCCCTCCCCGTTCTGCCCATGAAATCGTAGGCTATAGTAAGTATCCTTTGTGCTTGAAGATGAATTGAATGCTGCTGCGTTCTCTGGCATATGCTCCGTTCTGGGCATGCACTGAGCGATTTCACACAAAATACGGCACATAGGGGTATTTCCGTTCCCTGGTGAGGTGCATGAATGCCCCTAGACCGTACTATTCCAGGGCGTATCCTGAGCTGATGTCGTTATTGTTTTACATATTTTATATGATGATTTCATAGTACTAGCTCACTAGATGTGGTATGGTGACGTCCATAACAACCAATCTGATTCTAGCTATCGTTTATCCAGTACCTTGTAGAAAATGATAGCTAGAATCTGATTGGCTGCTGTGGGCAACACCTCCACATTTTTCTTTTTTAGAAGCTTTAGTAAATCTACTCCTTGAACTTCTATTACCTCTGGGACAAAGCACTTGGTATATGGAAATACAATCTGCAGGCTGATGTGCTGATGTCACAGCATAAACTGGTTTGCTCTCCAGTGACACAGCATAAGAAAGAAGAGTTTACTGTATATAATCTGCAGGGCGGGGGGTGTACAATTAGCATCCGCTCGTGACTTTCTATTTCCTAATTTAGATCAGCTGAGCTGATGACATCTTGTAGGACTCTTCCATCGCTGCCCCGGGCGAGGGCGGAGGAGGCCGTCACCTGAACACAAGGAATGTTCAAAGCCACAAAAACGCTTTGTCTGAGAGTGAATGGCAGCTAGAGAAACATATTATCTAAGTAGAATGCAGAACATAACATATTGCACAATGCTGGTTTCTGCTGCTATCTTGGGGATTCATTTCAATTCATAAGGTTGAATCTGGTTTTTGCGTCACACTTCTCAGCTGCACAGATGGGGAGATTAGTGACCCTTTGTGCCCTCATCTTACCGCTGGACCCTGTAACTGAAGCAGTGGTGATAGATAGATATCGCTGTTTTACTGCACCTTGCACCCAAGAGTTACAGATGTTTAGCTATAAGGTGTTATCCAGCCTCACGCTGCCGCCGTCCAACCAGCTGTATAAACGGGAGATGCTCCATCTGTACAAACTAATACCAGAGCTGGATCAATAAGGGGAGATACAGCAGCAATTGTTGCCCCTTCCTATAGGCCCCCAAATTATTTCATGAGAAAAATCAACCCCTTATGTTTTGGTTGATTTTCTGCAAATTTCCACTAACATTATGTAAAGCAGCTTTCACAGGTATTGTCTTTCTCGTTTCATCAGTTTCTCACATATTGGACACATAAAGGAAAATGCTATGTTATATGAGGCTTTTTAATTCTATCCCTGGGACCCGTTTATGGGGTACACAATTCTGTTATAACAAAGGTTGTCTGGGGTATGTGTCACAAGGGATCAACTATGAACCTCAAAAGTGAGGACCTGCTTCTTTATTTGTTTTAAGTGCCCGTACAGGCCAGGGGTATGGCCACCACAGGATGTGGGAGTGACCACAGCACATTGGGGATGTAGTCATGCCCCCAGGGGTTAGGTTCCCCTCCCTTACAATCATTCATACAATGCCGCCTGCACCAATACAAAATGCGTGTGGTGCTGTTCACCATTGCAGAGCAGCTGTGAATGGAAGATACACCCAATTTTCCCACCCGTGGGACAAACATTTTCGGACAACATGACAGAGCTCTGACCTCCGGACAGTTGGGCGGTATGCTCTAAGTACATTTCAGAATTAATAATTTGTCTGCTGGAGCAAACATGACTTTAATGGTCAACCTCTGACCACTTTAGGACCACAGCCTTCAACAACTCCATAATTTTCACTTATCTCCAAACATACTGCTCAATTTATCATCATTCATGTGTTAATTAAAGAAAAAAAATGGTCCTCTTTGACAGCACCAAAGAGTCATTGCACTGCACCTTGTCACTGTAGCCTTAGGGCAGGAGATCAGGTGTTTTCTCCCCTCTTATATTATATTATATTATATTAATGTTCACACGGACTGTTTTAGGTGCTAATATTGTTGTAGGTTCCAGTCGTTGAGCATTTTTCTCACTGTAGAACATACAAACGTGTGCGTCGTGCAGCCGCAGGGATCAATGTGATAGAACAAGTAAATAATCTCAGCTGCAACATAATACACCTGTCTTTCTCTCCTGTGTTGGTTTTATTTGTTTTTCCAGCGAATTTACTAATGAACTTCAGATCCATGCGTCACTCTCTCAAGCCTCCGGGGCGTTGAAAGGAGTTTGATGACCGTAGAAAACACACAGTTAAAATGTCTCCTGTTTTGCTAAGGAACAAACTTTGGATATGTGTGTGTGAATTTAGGTGAATGTTGTAATGGTTATTGTGATGTTTAGCACAGGTAGCGACACCTAGTGGGAAATTTTAAAAACCTTGTAAGAGCTACAAGAGCTCATAAACAACTGGATTTAGGCTACTTAGTCACAAAATGCAGTATTTACGTATACAGTGCGGAATAGCAAAGGAAAATTTTCACCGGCTCTTAACACCTGTGGGAAACAACCTGTTCTACTGTGAATTCCCACCGCACTCACTTCCACTCTGTACCTATGGCACGTTATATGAATCTATGGTACATGGATGCAATTATCCCTGTTCCATCTGTATGTTCACGAACATGGAGAACCTTGGATATTTATCCTTACTCTGGCTCTTGGATTTAGAGTGGCGTTTTCTGTACAGGGGTGGACCAGACAACTTAGGAACCTGACTTCCAGGGTCACTATGCTGGTGTGAAGGTGGATGTATGCACAGCGCAGTCTAAGCAGATGTTGGTGCACCGCAACTCCAGCATTATATGTTTGTGACAGGATGGACCGCCTATGCCACCCTGTCTGTTGTTGCTGGGAACCGGCTGGGCTAACTGTGCCCCCGTTCCCTTTCTTTATTCCAAATGCGCCCTCCAACTTCAGTAGGTGTGGCTTAAGTTGCTGCCACCACTGGATTCCTTACCGGCATCCAGAACCAGGTTCCTTATGGGTAACTGTCGCTGCTAGTGTACCCCGTTGCTGGTGTACCTGGGCTGGTACCCCTGACTTCTTACTATGGATCAGGGTTGCTGTGAATGGATCCCCCCTGGCCTATCACACTGACCAGAGCTTCTGGGTACCGGGCAGAGCAGTGGTACCGTAAAGCTGGGCTGGGTCAAACCTCAGAACAGCCAGGAACGGATTAGAGTTGGGTCTAATCTGTAGGTCACAGATATTTCAGCATGGAAAGGTTGTCAAGCAGGTCTTTGAAGCAAGAGATATTTATTTGCTTAAGTAGTCCTAAGAAGTACAGTTCACACGCCAGTCTATTGTACTAGCGATCTTTCCAGAAGTATAGATGGTACAAAAATAATTACATGATCAAACAGCTCACTTTTTATACAGTTCTGTCATAACTCCTGGCGGGGGGTAAGCCAGCCCCCTGATCCGAGATGGTTCCGTAACGTCTGAGCTATTTTTAGTATCATGATACGATATATGTTTCCCAAACATGGATTTACATGCAATGCAAAGTTAACAATATTTACACTTATCTGTGATATCCTAAAACTTGCTGTGATTTCCTGCATCCTGTTTTAGACACAGAGGAAATCTAACAGCAAGTCTAATTAAACTTTCCTGTGCCTTCAGGGGTGTTGGACACTCACACATCAACAGATCTAATTAACATGAGATTAACATGGGTCCTTTCTTCAGACAACTGCAGAATACACATTTCCTCCACTCTATTGCTAACTTGAGAATTCCCAAACAAAAGTTACAAAACCCCAAACAAGTCATTCCCATACATAACACATTCCAATGCAACACGATAAGTGCTTTTGCAATTATACATTGAAATACATTTCTACAATAAATTATTTCTACATGATCCACCCACAAGTAAGTTATTTATAAGTGATCCAGTCACAATGTTCATGGAACATAGTTATCTAATATTTTTACATCTTAATAGCTCTTTAATAAATACTAGTTAAAAGCTCATCAAAAAGACAAAAAAAAATAAGAGTAAGACCATGATGGAGCTTTTATGATAGTCAGATTTTGGAATCAGATTTGCATGGCGATGACGATCACATACTCTTTGGTCATCAGTCATAGTTTGTCATTGGGCTTTGTCCCGCTCCGCCCTTCGTCTTTTTGCTTCTGCTTGCTGTGCAGTTGCTCCCACAGCAGACATTTGCCTTTTAGGTGGCATCGCAGTTACACTTTGTTGCTTAAATTACTTAGTATATTTCTATTCATTTAAGACTAAGTGCAAATAACAATACAAATAACTAGAAAAATCGAGTCAATTTGGAATAGCAAAGGTTGTCATAAATGGTAACTGCCACACGAAAAACCTAAATAAACCAAACAAAAAAGCCCAAGAAATAAGGAAAATCTAGTCAGTAGGAATAGTCAAGTACACAAGAGTCATTTACAAACATCTTCCCAAATTTGTTTGTGTGTTTTGTGTGTTTATAAAGGTGAGGAGCAGCGTTAGCCTTTTATATATGTAGAAGCCGAAAAAATATATCAGACAATAATAACTGTGTCTAATATCCAGAATAGGAGAAATTGTATTGTGAATTGTGAAATCCCTCAGTTTTGAAAAATAGGGACATTTCCAGTATCAAAGTTTTGAAATTTAGGACTATCTTAATCTATAGTGATAAGTATGATTTTTATTTTATCTCTTCTCTCCGCAATCAAGAAAATCTGGACAAGGAAGCGGAGCAATATTGGCCTGGATCGGTAAGGGTTAACCTACTGCTTCACCCGACCGGTCTTCGTAGATATGCGCATGCGTGGGCCGGCTAGCCAGCTTGGACATGCACTGTGAAATGGATTAAATTCCACTAAAATAAAAACCATTGAACATTGAGAATATGCTTTATTCAAGGACCAGATCTGGGTAGGAGGAGTGAGGAATAGTTCTAAACTGACAGTGTTTTACGATGAAAAGTTTATTGCAGAGTCTTGTGCATAGTAGAGAACGGGCGGAGAGAACAATGGGTATAAGGCAGGAGTGACATCACCTAGTATATGTTGTTTTATATATCTCCTCTGTCATTTCTCTCTGTATGGTATGCTGTCATATTTAACTTGGGCGTAAAACTCATTTAATTATAGCCTCGAAGAATACATAAAAAAAGTGGAGACTGTGCATGATGTTTATACCGAGATGCAGATGGGACAGCGCCATTTTGTCTGGAGTACCTTAGATGGACCTGTTACTGAGACACTGTGGGGATATTCTATGCCATTGATTGATGGAATGATTATACATTTTACACTCTATTCTACTAAAAATACTTAATTTAGGGTGTTAAAACAACCTTCCTTTTCATTATAAAAGGGTGTTTTTGTTGACAGGATACTTCCCCACCTCCTTATTATGGAGTGCTAATCCAATCTAAAATTATTGGTAAAAAGACATTACATGTATTATATTAAAGTGATGCTTTGTTGGGTCAATTAAACACCTCCCACCACACACACTTTTTACTCATTAACATGAGAAGCAGCAGAAGAAGCGGCCATGCAACATGGTAGAATATGGTGGACCACCATTCCTCCTTCTTTACAGCCTAATTTAGGTTCTATTTTGATTATCTGTAAACTATTCAAAAGTCTGTCATGGAGCAGGGTGAGGCCTCAACTGGGGACATGATAGGGTTAAATACAGAAGCTAAGCAGGATTTCTGGATAAGCTATTTCAGTAATTGCCTAGGGGGGGGGGGGGGGCTGCCATGTTGTCGGCTTGGGGAAGGTCAAAGAAGGTTATGAACAACTGTTATGTTCGATCTCATCCACCCTGAAATGTGTTCCTCTGGTGTGGTGGGGTGGTTCATTGCCACAGAGGTTTGTTGGTGGGTCACTGGGGCTGAAGTAGTGGATATTGGTGCTAGGTATGAGGAGCTTCCTCTTGCCACCTGTCTTTCAGTAATGTCTACTGTGTGCTGCTACCATAGAAAATATTTTGTGATTTTGGAGTTTAAATTTCTATTGTTATTTACTTATCACATTTTACAGCACAAATAGAAAAGTGGTGGCTATAATAAGGTTGCCACTAATGCACTTTTCACCCAATTAGATTTTGCTATGTTTGTTTCGGTCTGATCTACAGAGAGCCTTTGGTTAGAGCTTTGGTTAGTGTTAGGCCTAAGGTTAAAGCTTGAGATATGTTCACATGTAGAACTCTTGATATTATTAGGTCTAAGGTTAAAGCTTGCAGTCGGTTCACATATAGAACTCGGGTTAGTGTTATGTCTAAGGTTAAAACTTGGGGTAGGTTCACATGTAGAACCTCAGTTTAGTGTTAGGTCTAAAGTTAAAAGTTGGGACAGGATCACATGAAGACCTCAGATTATAGTTAGATCCAAGGATAAAGCTTGGGGTAGGTTCATACATAGAGCTCAGGTTACTGTTAGGACTGTGGGTAAGCTTGGGAAAGGTTCATATTTAGATGTGTGGAGTACTACATTTTATTTGGGAGGAACATTTTGATCAAATTGGCCCTTATTATAATTGTCAAGGGTAGTGTTGCCGAGAAAGTTTTTGTTTCATAGATGTGATTATGGAAGTACATTAATTACGGTAATATGTATATGTTCATGTAACAAAACTTACCTCTCTCTGCATTGCTGCACTTCCAGGAGGCGGGTCACATGACTCGTTTCTAGAGGCAGGTTTTTCAAACTTGACTCTCTATTTAAGGCTCGCACTGACACTTGTTCAGTGTCAGTGCAACTTGTTTGCCGTGCTACTGACTCCTGAGCTGCTCCCTGTGTGTTCCTGTAGCTTGATCTCCTGTGTACCAAACCCTGCCTGTCTGACCTAGCACTGCCTGATCCCCTGTGTATCGAACCCTGCATGTCTGACCTAACACTGCCTGATCCCCTGTGTATCGAACCCTGCATGTCTGACCTAACACTGCCTGATCTCCTGTGTACCAAACCCTGCATGTCTGACCAACCACTGCCTGATCTCCTGTGTACTGAACCCTGCATGTCTGAACAACCACTGCCTGATTTCCTGTGTACCAAACCCTGCATGTCTGACCAAGTGCTGCCTGACCTCCTGTGTACCAAACCCTGCATGTCTGGCCAAGTGCTGCCTGATCTCCTCTGTACCGAACCCTGCATGTCTGACCTAGCACTGCCTGATCCCCTGTGTACCAAACCCTGCCTGTCTGACCTAACACTGCCTGATCCCCTGTGTATCGAACCCTGCATGTCTGACCTAACACTGCCTGATCTCCTGTGTACCAAACCCTGCCTGTCTGACCTAGCACTGCCTGATCCCCTGTGTATCGAACCCTGCATGTCTGACCTAACACTGCCTGATCTCCTCTGTACCGAACCTTGCACGTCTGACCAACCACTGCCTGATTTCCTGTGTACCAAACCCTGCCTGTCTGACCTAGCACTGCCTGATCTGCTGTGTACCGAACCCTGCATGTCTGACCTAGCACTGCCTGATCTCCTGTGTACTGAGCCCAACATGTCTGACCTAGCACTGCCTGATCTCCTCTGTACCGAACCCTGTATGTCTGACCAAGTGCTGCCTGATCTCCTGTGTACTGAACCCTGCATGTCTGACCAAATACTGCCTGATATCGTGTGTACTGAGCCCAACATGTCTGACCAATCACTGCCTGATCTCCTGTATACCGAACCCTGCATGTCTGACCAAGTACTGCCTGATCTCCTGTGTACCGAACCCTGCATGTCTGACCAAGTACTGCCTGATCTCCTGTGTACCAAACCCTGCCTGTCTGACCTAGCACTGCCTGATCCCCTGTGTATCGAACCCTGCATGTCTGACCTAACACTGCCTGATCTCCTCTGTACCGAACCCTGCATGTCTGACCTAGCACTGCCTGACCTCCTGTGTACCAAACCCAACATGTCTGACCAAGCACTGCCTGATCTCCTCTGTACCAAACCCTGCCTGTCTGACCTAGCACTGTCTGATCTGCTCTGTACCAAACCCTGCCTGTCTGACCAAGTGCTGCCTGATCTCCTCTGTACCGAACCCTGCATGTCTGACCTAGCACTGCCTGACCTCCTGTGTACCAAACCCTGCCTGTCTGACCAAGCACTGCCTGACCTCCTGTGTACCGAACCCTGCATGTCAGACCTAGCACTGCCTGATCTCCTGTGTACTGAACCCTGCATGTCTGACCAAGTACTGCCTGATATCATGTGTACTGAGCCCAACATGTCTGACCAAGCACTGCCTGATCTGCTGTGTACCAAACCCTGCATGTCAGACCTAGCACTGTCTGATCTCCTGTGTACCAAACCCTGCATGTCTGACCAAGTGCTGCCTGATCTCCTCTGTACCAAACCCTGCCTGTCTGACCTAGCACTGTCTGATCTGCTGTGTACCAAACCCTGCATGTCTGACCAAGTGCTGCCTGATCTTCTGTGTACCGAACCCTGCATGTCTGACCTAGCACTGCCTGATCTCCTGTGTACCAAACCCTGCATGTCTGACCAAGTGCTGCCTGATCTCCTCTGTACCAAACCCTGCCTGTCTGACCTAGCACTGTCTGATCTGCTGTGTACCAAACCCTGCATGTCTGACCAAGCACTGCCTGATCTTCTGTGTACCGAACCCTGCATGTCTGACCTAGCACTGCCTGACCTCCTGTGTACCAAACCCTGCATGTCTGACCAAGTGCTGCCTGATCTCCTCTGTACCAAACCCTGCCTGTCTGACCAAGTGCTGCCTGATCTCCTCTGTACCAAACCCTGCCTGTCTGACCTAGCACTGTCTGATCTGCTGTGTACCAAACCCTGCATGTCTGACCAAGTGCTGCCTGATCTTCTGTGTACCGAACCCTGCATGTCTGACCTAGCACTGCCTGATCTCCTGTGTACCAAACCCTGCAAGTCTGACCAAGTGCTGCCTGATCTCCTCTGTACCAAACCCTGCCTGTCTGACCAAGCACTGTCTGATCTGCTGTGTATCGTCGCCTCTCTTCCCCCCTTATAACCTCCTCCCACGCGCGTATCCAAGACTTCGCCCGCGCTGCCCCCCTCCACTGGAACAAGCTCCCTCCCTCCATCAGAACTTCCCCTAATCTATCCAGCTTCAAACGGGCCCTAAAAACCCACCTTTTTCTTAAAGCCTTTCTGTCTCCCACTTAACTTCCTACCT
Source organism: Mixophyes fleayi (assembly GCF_038048845.1). Lineage (NCBI taxonomy): Eukaryota > Metazoa > Chordata > Amphibia > Anura > Limnodynastidae > Mixophyes > Mixophyes fleayi. Next base: position 346,239,263 of record NC_134404.1, on the reverse strand, counting down.
TATCTTCTGCCTCTGTCCCCCTACTCTCCCTCTCTCCCCTGCGTCTCTCTGTCTGTCCACCCCTCCCCTTAGATTGTACGCTCCTCTGAGCAGGGCCATCTCTCCTCCTGTTTCCACCACTTCTAACTCTGCTCTCCAGCTACTTAGCCCTCCTCCTCAAAGGTCCTCCACCCCACATCCACTTTCGCTCCCTCCTCCCCCCTGGGGGTCTCCCTGTCTTCCACGCCCCCCTTCTTGGGCCCCGTCATTTTCGGATCCTCCCTCCCCCTTCCCCGCCCTCTCTAGCTGTGCATTGAGCGTACTGAGTTGCTGTGTTTACTGTACTGTGCTGTCTCCCATTGTATTGTGATTTTGTTTGTCTCTGTACGGCGCTGCGGATGCCTTGTAGCGCCTTATAAATAAATATTAATAATAATAATACCAAACCCTGCATGTCTGACCAAGCACTGCCTGATCTTCTGTGTACCGAACCCTGCATGTCTGACCTAGCACTGCCTGACCTCCTGTGTACCAAACCCTGCATGTCTGACCAAGTGCTGCCTGATCTCCTCTGTACCAAACCCTGCCTGTCTGACCAAGTGCTGCCTGATCTCCTCTGTACCGAACCCTGCATGTCTGACCTAGCACTGCCTGACCTCCTGTGTACCAAACCCTGCCTGCCTGACCAAGCACTGCCTGACCTCCTGTGTACCGAACCCTGCATGTCAGACCTAGCACTGCCTGATCTCCTGTGTACTGAACCCTGCATGTCTGACCAAGTACTGCCTGATATCATGTGTACTGAGCCCAACATGTCTGACCAAGCACTGCCTGATCTGCTGTGTACCAAACCCTGCATGTCAGACCTAGCACTGTCTGATCTGCTGTGTACCAAACCCTGCCTGTCTGACCAAGCACTGCCTGATCTCCTGTGTACTGAACCCTGCATGTCTGACCAAATACTGCCTGATATCGTGTGTACTGAGCCCAACATGTCTGACCAAGCACTGCCTGATCTCCTGTATACCGAACCCTGCATGTCTGACCAAGTACTGCCTGATCTCCTGTGTACCGAACCCTGCATGTCTGACCAAGTACTGCCTGATCTCCTGTGTACCGAACCCTGCATGTCTGACCAAGTACTGCCTGATCTCCTGTGTACCGAACCCTGCATGTCTGACCAAGTACTGCCTGATCTCGTGTGCACCAAACTTGCCTGTCTGATCCGCTGCCTGATCCCCCGTGTGCAGTTCCTGGCTGGTTCCTGTTTACTCAGCACCTCCAGGGTGCTTCTCTCTTATATTTTACCTGTTGTTACAACTCACAGCAGTCCAGGGGGACGTGACCTGGGAGTTCTCTGCAGCAAAGCCCATCCTGCCTAGCATTAGATCTTGGTGGAAACTAGGGAACTCATTAGACTCCACATCCCTGGTCTGCTAGTGCCAATTGGGATTGACACAAGTTTCCTTGAGATTGTAACAGTTCATCTGCTTTCAACAATATAGTTATGCCATGATGTTTAAAATGATCCACCAAAGAATCTCATGGCCCTCCGCTTGTCTCTCCCTGGACCTCTCATCCAATACAAAAATATTCTATATTCAACTATATTACCCCAGTAATGAGCAAAACCAAACCGAGCCACTGTATAAAGTAGGTGCTGGAGAGTCTAGTGATCATCGGTGAGACACAATAATGTGCTAGAGCTTCCACAATGATTTCAAACAAGTGGGTGAAAGCAGGCATCACTGGTGTGTACCTCTGTTTAATGGGTGTGGGTCAGCATGGTGGCTCAGTGGTTAGCACTTCTGTCTCACAGCATTGGGATCATGATTTCAATTTCGGACTGGCCTTTTCTGTGTGGAGTTTGTATGTTCTCCCCGTGTTTTCGTGGGTTTCCTCTGGGTGCTCCGGTTTCCTTCCACACTCTAAAAACATACTGGTAGGTTAATTGGCTGCTATCAAATTCACCCTAGTCGGTTTGTCTGTGTGTGTGTTAGGAAATTTAGACTGTAAGCTCCATTGGGGCAGGGACCGATATGGGTGAGTTCTCTGTACAGCTCTGCGGAATTAGTGGCGTTATATAAATAAATGATGATGAATAAATGGTAGAATATGGGAAATTAACCCTCTTGTTCTCACCGCTGCCAATGATAATATATAGAGCACCTACACATTGTATGTTACTATAGACCCTACTAAGATTGATCGTTCAGCTAGCCGGTGCAGGCATGCTCATGTTGGCAGAGACTGGCATAGCGCTAATTTAAGACTTTTCATAAATAGGCTCCTTATTCTAGAAACACCATGGCATAAAGCTGTGTATGGGGCTGATGTAGAGTAAGGAGAAAATCCAGCTACTGGGTACAGCGGGTGGGACAATGTAAAATGCATAAACTGATTTAGAGTTGTGAGAGGGTCTTGGTCTAACCTCACTCTATAACAAACTGTCGCAAAATACCTGTTTGTGCAGCATACAGGATTTATAGGAGTACAAGAAGATGTTTGCATTCATACCCTTTGATCTGTAACATGGTTTAAATTAAATCACCATTAGCTCCTAAGTGTGCAGAGGAATGTGTATGTGAGGGGCAAGTTGGACAAGGTTAATTCAGAAGATACATGTGTAACAAATTTTAAAATATTAAAGCAGCACACAAACAGGAAATAGTTTGTGTGTGTATCTCTCCATAAACTGTATTATGGGTGTTTTCCGTCACATCCAATCAGATTTTGACATATTTCTGGTGCATCATCTTTTCCTTTGTAAATGTTCTCAAAAGTGTCTGTCAGTGTCACCCAGTGGACTTGTGGACTGGACTCATGCACCACAAAATTCAATCCTCTGAATGATTAGATTTGCTTTTATTAAAAATGTATTTAAGCTTAACTACTTAATGAGCAAGACATGGCTATTAAAGGGACTGTCTCCACTATTGAGCTAGAACCTCTTGCAAGTAGTCTTTCATTAGGACCCCATCACAGTCCCCAATGTGACCCTGTGTGGGTGTGCAGACGACTGAATTTACCATATACATCTGATTGGACAGGATCACAATTTATCCAGTACAGCACGCAAAGGCCACTACCACTTTATAGCAGTCTATATTTGTATAGCACAGAACAGGTCTTGGACGCAACTAGGAAACAAGAGAAACATTTGTGTTAGTGCGTTCTGCCCTTTGAACAGGATCAGGGAGACACTTTAGGCTATTTGGCGATGTATGAATTATTCCCTGTGGCCTTTGCAGTCTACACTTTTGCAAATTTTCTGGTTAGTTCCCAACTGCAATGGGGGGGTTCTGTTTTTTTTAGGTAAAAACAAAATCTGTCCTAAACCGTTTCTCTAATTCTCTGATTTTGTCTGTACAACTTAAGGGGTGGGAAGTGTCTTCTTCTAGACTATCCAGTCTTCAGACTGTTGATGACTACTGAGTGAGATAGTCACTGTTTCTATAAGCCCTCATTTTGTTGAGCGATTGCTCCTGTATTATTTTTTTTTCTTCTTTTCTGGGGTTACAATACAATCAGTTACATTAGGGGCTAGATTTACTAAGCTGCGGGTTTGAAAAAGTGGGGTTGTTGCCTATAGCAACCAATCAGATTCTAGCTTTCATTTATTTAGTACCTTCTACAAAATGAAAGCTAGAATCTGATTGGTTGCTATAGGCAACATCCCCACTTTTTCAAACCCGCAGCTTAGTAAATCTAGCCCTAGGTGTCATCTCCCTTTTATTCTGTTCATCTAGATGCGTCAGAAATCTTAGTAATATATTACAGTAATTCTAATTAAAGGGATTCCAGTGGAAAAATCCGGGTCTGTCCAGAGGAAAGCGGCACATGGGAGCTGTATAATCATTTTGGAGCATGTGTGAGTGACAAGTGTCTGTACGGGATGATATTTGCTGAGTCTCTCCCACAGAGCAGCAGCTGTAGACAGGGAGCTGTGCTGGGGAGGAGACCTTAATCACAGAGACTAAAATCCCCACTTCAGCAAATTTCATACTTGCATTAGGTGTGAGTGGGAGGTCATCGCAATATTGAATCTAATGTTGACATAGAACAGACAAGGGCCGGATTTTGCATTAGGCTGTCAGTATTACCTGATATATTCCTAGTGTGAGGGCAGCCTGATAGCAGGGGCTAAGTGTTAATCCTCTCTGCTTATAACATTTGTTTTCCATGTTGGCCTCAGGGCTGGATTTATCCAGTAGTTTCCTGTATTATAAGGGACACGATTGTTGCAGTGTATCATTGGTGGTATTAATGTCCTTAAGAGTTCCGCCATATTGTAGCCTATTTCCTTCCTTTTCCCCATCCTCCATACTCTTCTTCTACAGTCGCTTACCTTAGTTACTGGGAGAGTCAGGAACTATGTGCTCCCTATTGAATATGATGGGAATGTTAGAAGCCACTGGGGAGTTCTCTGCCAATCTAAAAACATGAGGCTATAAGAAGAGTACTTGTATATAGGAAACCAAGATGACTTGTAATCATTTATACATATAATACACAAGTTTTCCTAAAGATCATCAGAACAGCTGTTTATAGTAGAGATGTTCACTGACCCCCGTGTTTTGTTTCACAGAATCTCAGAGATGGCCGCTAACCGATATTAGGGTAACTGAACAGGGAGGCGCAAAGTCTAACGTACCCCTGGTATTCACCAGGAACCCCCTCAAGGGAGTTTGTGCATAGCTGCAGAGGGTATGTAGCGACAGTAGTAGACAGGCACAGTCAGGCAGTCCGGGTCAAAGTCAAACGAGCGGTGCGGTACACAGGGAGGTTCCAGAGTGAAGTCAGGTCAAGCCAAATAGCCAAACCAGCCGGGCAGCGAGGTGCCAAAACGAAACACAGGAGAATAGTAACAGAAAGCCTAGTCATAACTGAAGAACACTGGATCAGAAGATCAGGAAGCGCTGGAGCAAGAGTGAACCAGTACTCTGGCACCCAACATGTGTCAGAGGGTGCTCTATAAATCATAGGGTGCATCCTGATTGGGTGATGGAGACTTGGCGGTCAGACACGCTGACAGATGAGCGGAGATAGCGTCCCACTGCCTAGCAAAGGGATGCGACTGAACAGAGTATGCGCACGCATTGCATACAAGGAGCGTCCCGCTGCTATGCAACAGGACACGGCTGAAGAGAAGGTGCAGGCGCCCGTCTCCTGCACCAAGTGTCAGTGCGGAGACGGCGCCTGACAGTACCCTGCTTCCCTGAAGAAGCATTGGAAGTTTGATTCTTCAAAAACTTTGACAGCAGATGGGTGACATGTAGGTCTTTCTTATCCACCCAGGACCTTTCTTCAGGGCCATAACCCTTCCAGTGGATGAGGAACTGAGTCTTACCATGAATGGATCGGGATTTCAAGATGAGTTCAATCTCATATTCGTCGCCCAAGGCCGTCTTGATGGGAGGAGGCGGAGGCTGAAGGTTGGAGAATTCATTAAGAATCAATGGTTTTAATAAGGAAATATGAAATTAATTATGCACACGGAGTGAAGGAGGTAGATGGAGCTTATAGGTAACCACATTAATAATATGAGAAATGCGTAAGGACCCAATATATCAGGGGGCGAATTTCATTGAAGGTAGCTTGAGTCTGAAATTACGCGTGGACAGCCACACCTTGTCCCCAACGTGAAGAACTGGAATCTTCCTACAGTGACGATCAACAAAGTGTTCATGCCGTTCCGAGGACTGTAAGAGTTTAGATCGTACCTGATTTCAAATCTTCGAAAAGTCACTGACCATCTCTTGAGCTGCGAGTACCGATGCACTGTGAACTTCTGAGAAGGTGGGAAGTATGGGATGTCTGCCAAAGATGGTAAAGAAGGGAGATGTTCCAGATGATTCATGTTGATGGATATTATGTGAAAACTCTCCCCAAGGTAGATAATCACTCCAGGAGGATAAGTGATCAGAGCAATAACAATGGAGGAATGTCTCCAAATCCTTGTTGATCCACTCAGTCTGACCATTGGTCTGGGGATGATATTCCGAGGAGAATTTTAGCTTAATTCCTAGATTGTTGCAAAAGGATCTTCAGAATCTTGAAATGAATTGTACACCTCTATCGGAAATGATCTCAACAAGGCAACCGTGGATCCGAAAAATATTCTTAATGAAAAGAGTGGCTAGATCAGCAGCAGATGGCAGTTACTTGAGAGGGACAAAATGTGCCCATTTGGAGAAACCATCGACCACCACCCAAATAGTATTGAAGCCATAACTATTGGGGAGGTCAGTGATAAAATCCATGCTGATGCTTGCCCAAGGTGAGTCTGGAACCGGGAGTGGAAGAAGAAACCCGGCTGGCGGATGCCTGGGTTTCTTGTGACGAGCACATATTATTATTATTATTATCGTTTATTTGTTAGTCGCCACAAGATTTCCGCAGCACCGTACACAGAACAAACAGTAGACTATACAGGGAGAGACAGTTCAGAACAATAAACAAAAAATACACATACTCCGCAAGCTGCAACATACTTGTGAACGTCAGCACTCAAAGACGGCCACCAATAGCTGCGGGACAAAAGAGCAATGGTCTTCATAACCCCAGTATGACCAGCAAATCTGAAATCATGAGCCCAAGTCAACAGGTTGGGACGGAGATGGGTCTCCACAAAAGAGCGTTTAACAGGGTGTGTCATAACTGAGTATTTAGTCAAGGCCAGAATCTTCAGAGGACTGATGCAGGGGCGGATCTAGAATTTTTTTCTACCCCGGGCGATATAGGGGGGGGGGGGGGGGGGCGATTTAAGCCCCACCCTCTTTCTAACTTAGAAGGCTGCCGGCTGCTGCACAGTATGTGCGGGTCCGTTAGGCAGTGATAATGTGCTGTCCCGCTGCTCTGATTGTGTTTAAAACACAATCAGAGCAACCGGGCAGCACATTATCACTGCCTAACGGACCTGCACAGTGTGCAGCCGCCGGCAGCAAGCCCCTGCTAGGGGGGGCGATCGCCCCCCCCCCTGGATCCGCCACTGTACTGATGATATGTCTAACGTCTGGCTGGCAAGAATCCGAAGAATCAAAAGACCTGGAAAGAGCAACAGCCCTGGAATTGTTTGACCCAGCACGATAAGTCAGGAACAACTGGAATCTAGAAAAAAAAGTGACCAGCGGGCCGGACGAGGGTTAAGGTACTGAGCAGATTCCAGTTATGTGAGGTTCTTATGATCTGTGAATACCGTCATAGGATGGAGAGTGCCTTCAAGCAGGTACTGCCATTCTTCTAATGCTATCTTGATGGGCAGGAGCTCCTTGTCCCCGATGTTATAGTTGGCCTCACCACTCCAATTTCCTGGAGAGAAAGCCACATGGAGAGAAGGTGCCAACAGAATTCTTCTGAGAGAGAACTACTCCCACACCCACCGAGGAAGCATCAATCTCTAGAAGGAACAGTTGTAGTTGGTCAGGCTGTCTCAAGACTGGAGCGGTGGCGGAAGCTTCCTTAAGAACTTTGAAGGCCAAATCTGCCTCCTGAGGCCAGTTTTTGGCTAGTCCACCTTTACGGGTAAGTGACGTGATGGGCGAGATCAATGAAGAGAAGTTTTTAATGGATTGTCAGTAATAGTTGCAGAATCCAATAAAACTCAGAGTAGCCTTTAGGTCAGAGAGGTTTGATGTCAACTAAGGATAAATTCTACCTTTTTAGGATCCATTTGAAGACCCATGCCGGAGATTATATAACTGAAGAAGGGGACCTGACGTTGATCAAAAAGGCAGTTCTCCAATTTGCAATATAGGTGATTGACACGGACGTGAGACAGAACTTCTTAGACATGATCTCGATGAGAGGTGATGTTCCGAGAGAACACCAAGATATCATCAAGGTAGACGACTACAGATTGATACAAATGATCTCTGAAGATTTTGTTGATGAATTTTTAAAAAACCGCAGGGGAATTGCAAAGTCCAAAGGGCATCACAAAGTACTCATAATGCCCGTCTCTCGTATTAAAGGCGGTTTTCCACTTGTCACCTTGGCGAATGCGGATAAGGTTATAGGCCCCTCTAAAATCCAGTTTGGTGAAAATCTGTGCTCAACAGATCCGATTAAAGAGTTATGATATGAGGGGTAACGGGTAGTGGTTTTTCACTGTAATAGCATTCAGCTTCCGGTAGTCAATACAGGGTATAAGGGTACCGTCTTTCTTTTTGACAAAAAAGAACCCTGCACCAGCGAGTGAAGATTAAACCACGATTCTCAAAGACGTATTCAGACATGGCTTGTGAGATAGGGGAAAAACTCTGCCCCTAGGGATGCACTTGTTGGGTACAAGGTCAATGGGGCAATCCCAGGGTGGATGAGGAGGCAGGGACTCGGCTGCAACTTTGCTGAATACATCTACAAACTCAGCATAGGCCTCGGGAAGAGCAGACTGCGGAGTAGAGGCTAGACAGGAGATCGGATGTACAGCAGTCAAACAATGTTGTTTGCAGGTGGACCCCCAAGAAATGCCTTGGGCATGACACCAATCGAATTGCGGATTGTGAGCTTTAAGCCAGGGAAGGCCTAAAATAACAGGATTGACGTACTGAGGAAGAGTCAGGAAACTTATCCACTCAGAGTGAAGCGCTCCTACCGCCAGCTGTAAGGGACTGGTGATGCAGTCAATAGAACCTTTGCTGATACAATTATCATCAATCGCGAACAGTGCCAGAGGCTGTGGCAATGGAAGGATGGAGAGAAGAAGCTTGGAAGTAAACTCAGCGGAAATTAAGTTCCCAGCAGATCCAGAGTCCAAAAAAGCTGTCATTTGCTGGGGGCCATCTGGAGAAAATAGCGTAATAGGCATCAGAAATTCAGAATCACTCAAGAAGTGAGGGAGTGAGGGACTTGGATCCTAGGATGACCCCCCTGTCATCGCCTAGGATGGGGGGATTCCCGGCCTCATGGAGCATGAGGAGAGAAGGTGAAGGTCCCCACAATAAAGGCAAAGACGATTCTTGATGCGTCTGTCACATTCCTCCTGGGAAAGGCGAGAGTGGCCAATTTGGATGGGTTCCTCCGGAGGAATTGCTGGAGCTTGGATCTGAGGCACCAGGTGAGGGAAGGAGCACCGGGTCCATTCTCGTTCTTGAGTACGTTCCCTGTGGCAGATTTCTACCTTAACACACAGAAAGACCAAGTCGTCAAGATTAGACGAGATCGTGGTCGTTTAACCCCTGCCAAAAGGTGGCTACCAAGGCCTCATTGTTCCTGCAGAGTTCTGAAGCCAAGGTGCAAAACTGCACGGCATACTGCCCAGCAGTGAGTGAACTTTTACGGAGAGCTAATTGGCCAAAAGCGGTGAAGCAAACACGGCCGGGCTCATCAAAGACCCTCCGAAAATTCTCAGAGAGTAGGATCATCCCGTTCCCAGACGGAAGAAGCCCATGCCAAGGCTTGACCTGAGAGGAGGGAAATTACATAAGCCACTTTGGTCCTCTCGGAGGCTAAATTTTCCAGGGCAAGCTCAAACTGAATAGCACACTGGTTAAGGAACCCACTGCATTTCTAAGGATCGCCATCATATTTCTCCAGCGGTGGAATAAGTAGGCCTCTGGAATTAGAGGTGCTAGCAGTAGATGTTGTGATTGTGGAGGAAACCGTTACTGCTAAGGCCGCTTGACTTGCTGGAAGAGACCGCTGTCTAAACGAGAAACAACCCCTTGTAGACATTGCAAGAGTTGTGCCTGATTGGAGTCTTGCTGAGCCACCCTCTGGGCTAAGTGGAGTAGAAGGTTTGGAGCTGAGGGTTCGTCCTGTCCACTCATATGGCCAGAGTATACTGTCACAGAATTTCAGAGATGGCCACTAACCTGTATTAGCGCAACTGAACAGGGAGGCGTTGAGTCCAACGTACACCCAGTATTCACCAGGGACCCCTGTAAGGGAGTTTGGGCTTAGCTGCAGAGGGTACGCAGGTTGCGGTTCTCCAAGACAGTCACCGATGTAGTGACAGTAGTAGTCAGGCAGTCCAGGTCAAAGCAAACGAGCAGTGCGGTACACAGGTTCCAGAGAGAAGTCAAGCCAAATAGTCAAACCAGCCGGGCAGCGAGGTACCAAAACAAAACACAGGAGAATATTAACAGGAAGCAAAATCAGAACTGAAGGACACTAGATCAGAACTTCAGGAGGCATTGGAGCAGGAGTGAACCAATACTCTGGCACCCAACATGTGTCAGAGGTGCTCTATAAACCATCCTGCATCCTGATTGAGTGATAGAGATTTGACAGTCAGACACGCTGACCGCTAACAGGTAAGCAGAGATAGTGTCCCGCTGTCTAGCAACGGGACGCGACTGAACAGAGCATGCGCACGCATTGTGTGCAAGGAACAAGGAGCATCCCACTGCTAGCCAACGGGAGCTGGCTTCGAGAAGGTGCAGGCATCCGTCTCCTGCACCAAGTATCAGTGTGGAGATGGCGCTTGACATTTTGATTTTGGCAAAACCGCTGTCACGTGTTTTGGTTTTGGTTTTGTAACCCTATTTTTTTCTAAAATTCCTTTTTTTTGCTAAAATCACATAATTTGGCTCTTTTTTTGTTCCTACATTATTATTAACCTCAATAACATTAATTTCCAGTCATTTCCAGTCAATGTTTGTCACGTGAAAAGAACACTGCTACCCCTCCTGTATCTGTATGACCAACGGCACTGAGCAATGGCACTGGAGACTGTGTGAGCAATGGCACTGAGCAATGTCACTAGAAAATGGAGAGTGACAAAAACACTGCTACCCCTGTTTCTGTGTGAGCAATGGTGCTGGATCTCCTGGGGAGGGGGGTACTTATGGATTCTAAAACCTGTGAGATCCGACAATGCAACAATGAAGTTTTGCCTCAATTCAGATCCGAGGATGCGCAAACGTACTGAGCCGGCTCGAGAGCCTACTTGGATCCTCTAAATTCGGGTGGGTTAGGTTTTCAGAAAACCGAGCCCGAGCATCTCTAGTTTACACATACATTTCCAATATCTACACCATCATTTAGGACTATTAGCTCTGGAAAAAAACTCAATAAAGTCTTTAATATCTGGACTATGTCTGAAAAAGTAAATTCATATTTTGTACAGAGCAGAGGGGCTGTACTCACTGCAAATTGCTGCATTTCTATATATACCCATCTACTGATGGAAGAAGGATGGAATTACTGTGGTGTGTATGAAGATGTAATACACATCCCATACCGTGATCATTGTGCTTTAATAACCCATCACTATGGGGGAAAACTTCTGACATGCAGATTTTGACCTTACATTACATTTGCTCAATGGAATTAGAATTATTCCATATGATTATGGTATTGATGAACTCTATCTATGTTGATCCACTTAGCGCTGGAAGGTACACAATTCTTTCTCTTTTTGTATGTTAATATTTGAAAGTTGGTGGCCTTTCTTGTGTACTTTAGGCGGCTTTGAGGAATACACTAGCGCCCATTCCTGACACTATCTTTATTTGTGGTACTTAAATTACATTTGCTGAATGGAATTAGAATTGATGAAAGAATTAAGCTTGAAATAGATTAAAAGCTGAGGTTTGTGTACTAGTTAAGACCTCACTAAGGGTTAACAGAGCAGGGAAGATGCGGTGATGCCTATATAAGTGTCATAGGAGGGCAGAATCTAGGGATAAGATACAAAAGCACAGGGAGGAGTCATCCAGTTCTCTTCGATCTATGAACACATCCCTCCCTCCCATTCCCGGCTGCTGGATCCGCTTCTTTGGCTGGTTGTGGTGTTCACCTTCCTGCTGATGTGCTCTGAGGTAGGCGAGGTGCTCCCATCATCTTTGCCTAGATCTGGCGCTGACTCGAGACTTTGTGAACAGCATGGTGCATTGGTTCTAGTGTCTGGAACAGGTTCTAGTACATGCACGGAGGTTTGATGGGCCTCTTGGTGCGCGGACTTGTGGTATGGCACAGGAGCTGGCACAGCCAGGGAGGCATGATGGACCACTTGGTGTGAGGGCTCATACTATGGTAGGGGTGCTGGTATAGCCCCAGAGGTATGTGGAGCCACTTGGTTCACAGGCTCGGTGCTTGGACTATGGTCCTGAGGCTGGTGCAGCCTTTAGCGTGGCAGGAGAACACTGTACAGGCAGTAGGCAAGGTTGGTGAAATGCACATTGATAATAGTGAGGCCTTTGCAACCCATTCCCTTCAAAGAGTCAGCTTAGGATCGGTGCAAATACCGCCCCTGGGGGCTGACTTGGAGTGCATTATGATTAGCCCAGAAGGGTTCGGGTTCGAGTTTGGGAATGCCTGGGGAATATTGTTCCAGTTTAAGGTTAAATTACTTGCACTTAGGTAAGACGGTGAATAACTACTGATGTCCTGAGGGTAGGTGACCCGTGATGGCACATGCAGATTGGTATTGAACAATTGCTTCTGCTGCATAAAGTGTTCTCCCTCCACAATATCAATGAGCGGTTAGTTAAATAAACAAGTTCATTTGTCAACAAGTCGGTGTGGTGTCTTTTATTACATAGCATAAGTGAGTGTTAAGGTTAAGATTAAAGGTTTACGAATGCCGCCCCCCTAGCCCTCAATTTTAACCAAATTAACCTAAAATATTCCTAAATTGCGCCCCCCTTCAGTGTTGCGCCCTGGGCGGTCGCCCCTGTCGCACAGCCCTAGTTACGGCCCTGTATATATATATATATATATATATATATATATGTATGTATATAAGCCAGCCACAATGGGTTGTACATTAATGGCCAATGAAACACTCCCAATATGGCTGATACCACCCTTGTGGGGAAGGGGGGGGCTGTCCAAGCCCATAAGTGGGCGAGTGAAACATTTGAGGGACTTTGTGCAGGAGGCAGGATGGTGCCTCTATCAGTTCCGGAGCTGGTGTTACCTAGATGGCGCTCATCCTGGTCTAAAGGTCTGTTTCAGTCCTGTATCTCAGGAAGCTTAGTTCCCATCGGGGAACATTTCTCAAGCGATTGTTTTTTCAAGTAGCTATACCCGCTAGAATTTGCTAATCTGCAATTGTCCACTTATGATTTCACATCCTATGTCTCATATATATAGAAGGAATATCCTTTTCAGAGTACATTTGATAGAAAACCGTATCCTTTTATGTTATCCAATGTATTGTGTTGTTTTATTAATTCTCAGCTTGACACCAGTATGAATGTATATGAAAGATATGATCAAGTCACATCTCATTTAATTTACTGTAAATTTGATATAAATATCAGGGGATTAGCTGCTGTCATGCTGCAGTGCAATTGTCTTTCTATAGAAGCACACTATGGTTTCCTAAATTACTCTCTCTTATTTTTATGTTTAGCTTTGTGTGTGAATGAATTGTCATCTTGTGAAGTATAGGTTTGCATTAGGACGTGACTCATCCTGTAGGGTTTCTCTTGCGGTGAAGGCTGTGGCTGTGAGTCACTACGTGGTTCTAAGTATGGCATCTCACGGAAGCTGGTGGTGTCGTACCAGGTTTTCTGCGATTGGCTGACGGGAATGAACCAATTAAAGATAGCCCTCATTACAGCATATTAGACTTAAGGTGTTGGCAAATAAATAGCTCAATCTGCATTTCTAGACAATCACAGTTTTTTACCAAAGAGCTGTAAACTGTATATATAATCCATTTCATTAGATCAAGTGAAACAAAATCACATTCATTAACCAGGACTCACAAAATTAGATTCCTTAAGTTCATGTTTGCACTGAATTATAACATCTACACAATTGTCTCGTAATGAGGCAATTCCTGTATTTTTCTGTGAAGTTTTAGGGAGTATTCCATGTAAACACAAGCTGGGCCACGTGAGACCTACATGGAAGATGCGTGTACATTGTTTTACAATAACAATTTGGGGAACTTTGAAAATCCTGTAGACAGAAGCCATCTGCTCCGCCTGGAAACACTTAGTGATGTTGTATAGAGATGTGGTCAATGTGACGTCACCTCTTGTATTTTCTTACTTTCATTAGCCTGAAAACTAATCCATGAACTTCAAACATTGGAATAGAGACATTCCCTGACCTAAATGAGGTGGGAACAGTTACATCCTATGTGTAGCTATCTGCAACGTTCTGTTCATTTAATATTATTCAGTTGTACATCAAGTGTACATAAGAAATACATGCGGCTGTTTTATGTGTTTCGGGTGATATTGTGAGAGTCAGCTTTGTGAATTATGGCTCAGTTTGTGGGTAAATAAGCTGCTTCATGCATTAAATTTGCTTATCCACTTAAGGTGAAATGAGCTGACAGTTTTTCATTCAATATCAAATAAGCCTCCAGGTGTCCACACAGTGTGCTGCCAGGTATTTAGTTAAGGCCAAATAAGCCACTTTCAGAAGTCAGAAGTCAAGAAACCACCAGTTGTTCCCTAAAAATTAAATGGGCCTGTGCTATTTACTCATGATTGCATAAGACACAATTTAGAGGCTAACAAAGAGTTTGATGAGTTGTGGAAGTGATTTCCATAGGAGTGGATTGGCATGGGAGACGTCTTGGAGCAGTGGGATGTGGCTATACTTTGAGGCCCTGGACATTGGCAGTATAGATTGCTTTGTTCAATCAGGGTAAATAGAGCTGACAGTTATGTAATCAAGGTCAAAAGACTTTCAAGTCTATTCACTCAAGGTCAAATGGGCTACCAGGTTATCACTCACCCATTCTGACAATTTAATAGCACAAAGTGGGGGGGGGGGGGGGCATATAGTTAATCTTGTGGCAAATAGATGTTGAGACTGGTGTGGCCATAGGGTACTTTAAAGACTTCCAGTGACCCTTCCTTACCCATCTAACCTGCTCTATATCACTAATGAAACCCTTTGTTGTATTATTTTGCATGTGACCCACTGTTCCTGATCATCATTATCATTTATTTATATAGCGCCACTAATTCCGCAGCGCTGTACAGAGAACTCACTCACATCAGTCCCTGCCCCATTGGAGCTTACAGTCTAAATTCTTTAACATACACACATAGACAGACAGACTAGGGTCAATATGGTCAATGTTGTTAGCAGCCAGTTAACCTACCAGTATGTTTTTGGAGTGTTGGAGGACACCAGAGCACCCGAAGGAAACCCACGCAAACACGGGGAGAACATACAAACTCCTCACAGATAAGACCATGGTCGGGAATTGAACTCATGAGCCCAGTGCTGCAAGGCAGAAGTGCTAACCACTACGCCACCATGCTGCCACACAGTGGTTTTATATAGCACTAAGGAGCCTATTTATAAACAAGCCGTGATTACAATGAATTATTATCGGTGCTTATCTAAACAATGATGAACCTGTTAATACCTTGATTTATCATTCAACTCTTTCAGCCGAGCGATACCCGTAGCAAACTGGGCCAGAGCAGTAATGGGTCATATCGATGCTGACTACCCCGACAAGACTTACTCCGACGTCTTCACACCGAAGGGCTCCTTCCCGACAAGGCTGCAGGACGACTGATGTGCCCACCGACTGGAAGTAATCGCGATGAATGAAGAAGCCGCCGCGACTGCACGACGTCACTGGGAACCGCGACGCTGTTATCGGTGCTGATAAGGGAGTAATGTAAGTATGCGGCCATGGACAATGTACAACGCTTTGTAAAGTACATAAATCATCATTATTCCGTACCCCACCCTATTGCCCTATGATACATATGCCTCTAAGCTTTGAAAGTAGCAAACCGCAATATTCTTATTTAATAAATATATGTAATGAATGGTCAACAATATCAGTACTGTGTAACCATAATATATTCCATATTTCCTGAAAATGATTTAATGTAGAAATATGAATTGATGAAGAAAAGGAGATCACTTCTCTCATTTCTCCATACTTGTCTCTTTTCAATGACTTCTAATCAACCTCTCCAGTCTAAAACCTCTGTACATGGTTGTGCTTTAATGCACTTTCAATGCTTTCATTTGAATGTGACTGCTGTAAAACACAACTATACTTGAAATAGGATTTTTCCCTGAAATCATCTGGTGACACCGCAGAAACATAGTGTAGCTCTAAAATTTGGCAGATATATTGGGAATAACTGACCTTGCTTATCAAGCAACATCTGTAACCATAAAAAACAGTCGGTGAAGTCCAGTTTGTTGCCATTGTTACAGATATTGCTAAGGAAATTATTCAGTCAGTTATTCACAATATATCTGTCAGTCTGAGGTAACAGTGACTTGTCAACAGGTATTTCAGGCAGAAATACTATTTCAAATGTCAGGAGTTATTCTAGAAAGTAGGTGTATCCAGCATAATGAATTTAATTAGGTAAATGTAATTTTCAGTGGAAATACCACTGTTTTCGATCAGAGGACTGCCCTTGGCTGGATGTTTGGATATATTTATTAGAGGGTTATATGACAAAATCCTAGCAATAATGGACAATTACTCTTTTGTGTTGTCACCCGTCTACATTTGCACAAGTGCAACTAGGTTTATGGGGTTAGACATGGATTCCAAGGGCAAGATAGGAGCATTTGCAAGGGTGGAAGGTTTACACCAGCCAACTGATAGACGGAGGTCTTCACCTATAGCAGCCACCTTTCCCGTAGAGCTGTACGTGCTCACAGGTGCTCGGATGCCCCCAGGACTTCACTCCAATGTAGTGTAGGTTCGTTATACAGTACTGCAGCGGCAGGCCAGGAGGCAGCAGAGATGGTAATGGATGGTCAAACGTAAGCCGAGGTCAGGGGTCACTAGCAGGGTAGAATGGTCAGATAACTCGCCAGAGGTCAGGGTCACAGGCAAAACAGGCAAGGTCCAAGAAACAGGCAGGGGGTCACAACGGGTAAACAGTAATTCAGGTATCCAGAGCAGGTCAGCAATAGTTCAGAACTGGGGCAATATAACCGGCAGGGAGGCTAAGCCCTCGCTGCCTTAAATACAGAATGTGGCCAATCAGAGCCTAGCTCTGAAATCACCCCCAGCCTATGCCTAAATAACAAGGACATTAATTAGCCCACAGGCTAGTGAAATAGTTGCGCGCGCGCCCGGCTGCCCTCCGTTGCCGAGATGCGGCGCTGCAGGGATTGGCGTCCGACCATTGCTGGACCCAGAAGTGACGTCCCGGTCGTCAAGGGATGGCCAGGACGCGGGGCAGGCTATGGAAACCGCGGCTCGTAACTGTTAGAGCGCTGTTAGAGCGCTGTTCACACGTTTCCTCCCTGTAATAGGACTTGAATTCTCTGCCACCTCTGAGGTCCTGGAGATTGGGACTCATCCATATGCTTGTAATGGAAGGCGTTACACAATGTAACAGATACACAATGTAATAAGGATCTCAAATGCACAAAAGTGCCACGTAATACAGACAAGTTTTAGTAACGTTTAAATTAGGGATGTGCACTGGCGACTTTTGAGGTCACGTGTTTTGTGTTTTGGATCCGGATTTTCGCAATGTTTTGGGTTCGGATTTGTTTCGCAAAACACCTGCCGAAAGGTTTTGGTTTGGATTTAAGGTTTTGGATTCGGAATTTAAAAAAAAAAAAAAAAAAAAAAGTGTAAAAATCAAGTTTTTGGGCTTATTCTCACTCCTACGCTATTATTAACCTCAATAACATTCAATAACAATCATTTCCACTAATTTAAAGGCTATTCTGAACACCTAACACCTCACTTTTTTTTTTTTTTTTTTAGTACAAAACGTTGCAACGAGGTATCTTTCTGGACTGCGTAGAGGAGTGTTCCCCACAATATAATTAAAAACCCATCAACTGGTCTGAATTACACCCAAAAATAGTATCTGCACTGCGTAGAGTAGTGGGCACTGGGCACCACAATAAAATATATAGAAAACCTTCAACAGGTCTGCATTACACCCAAAAATAGTATCTGCACTGCGTAGAGGACTGGCCACTGGCCACCACAATATAATATATAGAAAACCTTCAACAGGTCTGCATTACACCCAAAAATAGTATCTGGACTGCGTAGAGTAGTGGGCACTGGGCACCACAATATAATATATAGAAAACCTTCAACAGGTCTGAATTACACCCAAAAATAGTATCTGGACTGCGTAGAGGACTGGCCACTGGCCACCACAATATAATATATAGAAAACCTTCAGCAGGTCTGCATTACACCCAAAAATAGTATCTGGACTGCGTAGAGTAGTGGGCACTGGGCACCACAATAAAATATATAGAAAACCTTCAACAGGTCTGAATTACACCCAAAAATAGTATCTGGACTGCGTAGAGGACTGGCCACTGGCCACCACAATATAATATATAGAAAACCTTCAGCAGGTCTGCATTACACCCAAAAATAGTATCTGGACTGCGTAGAGTAGTGGGCACTGGGCACCACAATAAAATATATAGAAAACCTTCAACAGGTCTGAATTACACCCAAAAATAGTATCTGGACTGCGTAGAGGACTGGCCACTGGCCACCACAATATAATATATAGAAAACCTTCAACAGGTCTGCATTACACCCAAAAATAGTATCTGGACTGCGTAGAGTAGTGGGCACTGGGCACCACAATAAAATATATAGAAAACCTTCAACAGGTCTGAATTACACCCAAAAATAGTATCTGGACTGCGTAGAGGACTGGCCACTGGCCACCACAATAAAAAATATAGAGAAAACCTTCAACAGGTCTGCATTACACTGCACATACGGCTGCTCCTCCATCCTCTCCATCATATACATGTTGGAGTTTCAGCGTGTCAAAACCTCTTGTTTTTGATAATGACAGTGCATTTTGAATATTTCTCAATTTGCCCCACAACACTGAATGTACTTTATCTATGATACGCATCTATCTTTCTTGACTGCGTAGTGTGGTGGCCCCGGTACACAATTTGGTACCGAGGCCACAATATAATTAAAAAACCCTCCACGGGTCAGAATTCCACCAAAAAAGGGTATAGACTGCGTAGTGTGGTGTGCCCGGAACATAATTTTTTACAGCGCCAACAATATAATTAAAAAATTGGGCATCAACTGTCACCGTTGTTTAATATCTGATACACCTAAATATGGACTGCACAGTGGAGTGGCCCCGGTAGTAAACGTTGTGAGGAAGCAACCTCCTTCGCCGCTCACTGACCAGGTTACCCGCTGCACTAAAAACTCTTTCCGAGTACACACTGGAGGGGGGACAACTCAGGTAAAATAGAGCCAGTTTGTACAGGGGCTTCCAAACTGGCTTTTTTTCCTGCCAGTAACAATATGGACTGTCTGACATGTCTACTTGGATGGTGTCAGCAAAGTAATCCTCCATCATATTTTCAATTGTGACAGCATCCAATGCAGCGACAGTAGACATGTCTGCAATGGTTGGCAGGTCCTTCAGTCCGGACCAGATGTTATCAGCATCCCTGCCAGCGCCTCTTTTAGGAAAACTGAGCTTTTTCCTCGCAGCCATAGATGTGGAAGAAAATGAGGGTTTCCTATGTCGTAGGTGGCTGTGTAGGCTTGAATGGCCTTTTGATGCTCCTCCATCCTCTGCAGCATATAGAGGGTGGAGTTCTAGCACGTCACTACCTCTTGTTAATTTAGATTGCAAGGCTTGTAAATACATTGAAGATAAAAAAAAGCAGGCTGCACAAACTGTGGAGCTAGAAAGTTAAATTAAATAGACCACGTTTTTTTGGTGGCTAGTATCTATGCCCCCCCCCCCCCACCCCGCCCTACACTTGTAGTTGAATATAAAAAAAAGCAGCCTGCATAGACTGTAGAACTAGAAATTCAAATATACAAAGAAATGGACAAAGGCAGTTTGGTATCTGTCTGCATCAGATCCCCTCTCCACTAGGAGTAAAATAGAAAACTATTCAGCCGTTATATAATCTAGAATATAAATAGAAATTGAGAAAGGCAATTTGGTATCTGTCTGCATCATAATCATCAACATCCTCCTCACCCCCAGCTACATCAATATCCTCCTCCCGGTGTACAACATTCACACCTTAATTAGCCAAATCTGTAACTGGACTGTGGGTGATCCTTCCAGCATATGCAGAGGGCGTGCTGCAAATGGTGGAAGGAGCCACCTCTTCCCGTACAGTGATGGGAAGGTCAGGATTCGCAACCACCAACACCCTTGGACTCGCCTTGGGGATTTGTGATAATTTCTCTTTAGAAGGCAGAGTTGTTTGCTGTGTTGTTGCTGACACCATAACTCTCTTCAATTTTTTGTAGGGGGGGGGGGGGGGAGGAGGAGGAGGGCTAAGATCCTTGGGTGAAGCTGAACCACTAGTCATGAACACGGGCCAGGGCCTAAGCCGTTCCTTGCCACTCCGTGTCGTAAATGGCATATTGGCAACTTTACGTTTCTCCGCAGATGATTTTAAGTTTCTCTTTTTGCTACTTTTACTTAACTTGGGGTTTTTGGATTTTACATGCCCTGTACTAGGAGATTGAGCATCGGGCTTGTAAGACGACGTTGATGGCATTTCATTGTCTATGTCATGACCAGGGCCGGACTGGGACTAAAAATCAGCCCTGGCATTTAAAGCACACAGGCCCACCTCTGTTGAAAAAAATGTGTGCGACAGTGCAGTGGCGGTGCCGCCAAGGGCGTAGCTACATTATGTTGGGGGCGTGGTCAAAATGGTGCGTTGATACATACATTATAATAAAACATTACATTTATCAGACCCTCCCCATCCACATTACGCCACCCCCCCAGATACATTATGACACCCCCAGCCCACTGTACTTATCTATGCTTCTGATGCTGCTGACATTCCTGTAGAGTGAGCAGGGAAGCTCTTAGTCTCATGAGATTAATAAATGTCGTGAGACTTAGAGCTCCTCGGCTTGCTCTGCAGGCTGTGTCCTGGGCGGAACTGGGAGCACAAATTCCTCCTGCTGACCAGAAGTGGATTAAGGCTCGGGGGGCCCGGCACTTAAGTCATAGGGGCTCCTATAATGTAATTTGGCTATTAGACAAATTTTTGACAAATACACAGGCAATACTGTGTGCACTACTGTTAGGTGCACACAGTTCTGCCTTAACAAGCAGTACAGTGTGAAGTAGGACATATCTCCCAACTGTTCTTGTAGTCAGACCAAATCCTGACTAAGCGGGACAGTCACGCACCAAATTCAGAACAGTTGGCAGACTGTCCTGGTCTCTCCTACCTGTCTTGTCATGGTCACCACTTGTGGCTGCTGGTGTCTTTAGATCAGTTGCTGCTTGTCTGGATCCTGGAATGTTGGATGCCCTATTAGGAGAAAAAGTACATGAGTAAATGAAATTTAGCCCTGGTGTTAAATCAATATAGCATCCACGTTTTAAAATTAGACCTCACTGCAGCCACTCATTAAAATAGTAGTATTCACATTTGATAAATAAATCTATTTCCCTCCAACTAGCCCTGACATTAAATAGCATTCCCATTTAATAAATAAAACTATTTCCCTCTCTCCAAACAACCCCAGCAAGAAATTAAATAGCATTTAAGTTTAATAAATATATCCATTTCCTACAACCACCCCAGGCATTAAATAACTCATAATCACATTTAATAAATAGACCTCATTTTCCACACACAGCCCCACATTCAATTAATAGCTCCCAAACCACCTCAGCATTAAATTAAAAATCCAATCACCCCATCTTAAATTGATAGGCCCCACTATTAAATTGCCCCTCCATCCCCCCACAAATTGAATAGCACCCAATAATTAGCCCCTACCTGCAATTCACCATTAGATTAACCAGCCTACCTCCCACATTATATTAAGACCCCCCCCATCCACACATTATAGTCATACACCGATCCCCCCCCCCCCACACACACACACACACATTATAGTCGTACGCCGGCCCACACACACACACACACACACACACTATGGTCATACACTGACCCCCCCACACACACATTATGGTCATACACTGACCCCCCCCCCCCCCCCCCCACACACACACACACCACACACACATTATAGTCGTACGCCGGCCCACACACACATTGTGGTCATACACTGACCTCCCCCACACACACATTATGGTCATACACCGGCCCCCACACACACACACACATTATGGTCATACACTGACCCCCCCCCCCCCCCACACACACACACATTATAGTCGTACGCCGGCCCACACACACACACATTATGGTCATACACTGACCCCCCCCACACACACATTATGGTCATACACCGGCCCCCACACACACACACATTATGGTCATACGCCGGCCCCCACACACATACAATAGTCATACCCTGTCACACATAAAACATACTATATTTTCACTGTCACACACGTACACACTATAATCATACCCTGGCACCCACATACTTTACATACCCTGGCACCCACATACTTTACATACCCTGGCACCCACATACTTTACATACCCTGGCACCCACATACTTAACATACCCTGGCACCCACATACTTTACATACCCTGGCAGCCACATACTTTACATACCCTGGCAGCCACATACTTTACATAATCTGGCACATAAACTACCCCCTCCTCCCTCCTTACCTTGTGCGCTCCGCGGCGCGCTGTGCAGTCTCTCCTATCACATGGGACGGCACCTATCACGTGGTGCGCGTCCCATGTGACATAGCCAGATCCATTCATAGAAGAGGAGGGGAGAAGAGGACGCGCGGCCACCAGGAAGTAAGTATACAGCCGGCCCCATTTCTCAGCGCACAGACTGTCATGCAGGAATTCCGGCATGACAGTCTGTGCGCTGAGCGATGGGGCCGGCCAGCTAGCAACCGGCCCATCTGGCCATCGGCCCTTCTGGCATTTGCCAGAAGTGCCAGATGGCCAGTCCGGCCCTGGTCATGACTAGTGGCAGCAGCTTCAGCATTAGGAGGAAGTGGGTCTTGATCTTTCCCTACTTTATCCTCCAAATTTTTGGTCTCCATTATATGTAGCACAAGATGCTGCAGAATGTGTGAACTTAGTAATATTGCAGTACCAATGGACTTATACTGCTGGATTGGTTTTGCAAATTTGGTTATAATTATTATTATTTTTTTTTTTTTTTATAACTTTTTTTTTCTTTTTTAAAAACTTGGGAATAATGGGGAAATAACTATGCCCTTAGAAGCACAGAGCACAAGACACAGCACCACTGGACTGAACAGGATACAGCACAGGACCCAGCAGCACCACTGAACTCAGCAGGACAGAGCACAGGACACAGCACCACTGGACTGAACAGGACACAGCACAGGACCCAGCAGCACCACTGAACTCAGCAGGACAGAGCACAGGACACAGCACCACTGGACTGAGCACAGCACAGCACAGCACTGAACAGCACGAGATATAGCAGGACAGAGGACCACCTAACACACCCTCCCTCTACCCTGATCAATGCCCGAGTGAAGATGGCGGCGACTAGCGGGGAATTTATAGGATCCGAGTATCGCGAGATCCGATAACGGGATTATGAGTCAGAGCCTCAGTTTCAGATTTGAATTTGGCGCCAATACCCGGATCTGACTCGGATCGACAACGTTCGGGTGGGCTCGGATTTCAGAAATCCGAGTGCGCTCATCTCTAGTTTAAATGAAGGCAGAATGTGGCCCTAAAGTGTCGGCTTGATGTAACATTTTTACTGTTTTCACCATGTGCAATTACTGGAGCAACTTGTACACGAAACATTGTTGGTCCACTGGTTGTGTAGATTGCAACTGACCCTTAGTGTTGCTATTTCTGCTGCAATGTCTGAGGGTCTGCATATATGATGCTGAGCAGCTAATAATATGAGAACGCTGGGTAATAAACTGGCCACTTATTGTACAGCCAGTGTAAGGATTATTCAGCTTCCAGAGGAGTGAGCCAAGTGATTACCACCACCCATCGTACTCTGGTCTAATCGCAGCCACCAGGCTTCCTACACTAGACACCTTGATCACTAACAAGCACACTCGCTGAAAGACTGAGGTCAAGGACAGGAAAACCACACACAGGGCCCTGAGCCAAGGACAACAATACATGGAGCGAAATGAATTCATTAAAAAGAACAAAAAGTAAACTGTTTATTTATGCAACCTGGGCCAATATCAGCACAGAACAGCTCTGCTAATTAAACCTGCTCAGTGCAATGACTCAGGGTTTATAGTGATGAGCTGAGTCTGGATATTAAACTAATGAGTGTAGGAATGATTACTGAGCAGTGTTTGAAAGACTTATTAACGCCTCTCTCCCATCACATCATAACACTCCTAATGTCATCTTGTTCCTTTCCTCCTCTCCGGGAACAGCTGTAATATAGAGACAAAGGAACAGTGCTGGGCCCATATGGGGTGTTACTTCAGTGTGATGTTTTCTTCTATAGTTCTGTGGAATACTATGTACAGCCATAACTCTGTAATAATCAGCAGACGTGCTGTGCATTTCATTATACACCCATCTGCCTTACATCGGGACAGTCTTTATTATATGTCACATTGATACTGTGTCTGTGCTCATGAATATGTGCTTCCGCGTACAAAGCACACATGAAAGGCCCATTGAGAATATACAAGTATTCCCAATTAGCATCACTTCCCATGTAAGTGCTTCCCTGGGGAGGAAAAGCCTCTCCACCCCCAGATATTACAGGAACACCACCATCATCATCATCAGCATTTATTTAAATTCCCTAACATACACATACAGACGACAGAGAGAGAGAAACTAGGGTCAATTTTGATAGCAGCCAATTAACCTACCAGTATGTTTTTGGAGTGTGGGAGGAAACCCACACAAACACGGGGAGAACATACAAACTCCACACAGATAAGGCCATGGTCGGGAATTGAACTCATGACCCCAGCGCTGTGAGGCAGAAGTGCTGACCACTGAGCCACCGTGCTGCCCATTTATACATACCACTATATGAACTTTCATTGATGCATGTGGGCGTCATACTTTATATGATGTATGAGCAGCCCTAATCTGCATTCAACCACAATCACCCCAATCCGCACAGCACCTCCCTGCAGAAGGTGCAAACGCCTGCACTCCACAGATGCCGCCATCTAGATGCTCTAATTGATCCTTTTACCATAAAAATGGATAAGATCGGCACATGATGTCACCATACGGCAGGTGCGTGGCAGCGCTTTGTTTTGCACTTTAGGAAGTGACCCTTATGTCCCTGAGTTGGGAGTTTGCACTCGTGTGCCCTATATAAGAGCTCTGTATATTGTGGGGAGGTCTTTCCACATTGACTGTTGAGCTAACACATGGCGGCAGGGTCCACCAATACCTCTGATATATCTATCATACTGCCCTATATCAGGACTGTTTAGCTCCATGTCATGAAAGTGGACACAGACCAGATTGTGCAGATATTCTGATTAACCACAGATTATTGTAACTGCTACTTCTGTGGTTAATTAGTACTAAATCTGGCCTCTGTCTGGACTTGTGAGCTGACATTCAGGCACGCCTCCATCCCTACACCCGGTAGTTTCATGCAGCTACTCCCGGTAATCCTTGGTCCACCTCCTATAGTCACCCTAAGTACTGCTCCATATAACAATGACAGGCCGCACGTAGCTGATCTAGCATGTGTCTTATGTAACCAGCGAGAGATGACAGTCTGTGCACTGCTCATACAATATACAAATGCCTTGAGGCAGTAGGATCGCCGGCCCCAGGTTATTAGAAATTCACAGATCTGTCTGAAAGTCTCTTTGCTCTTATAAAAATATTTACAGTGGAAAAATAAAGATCAAAGTCGGTATATACAATCCAGCGGGACGGAAAGTGGCATATTAGTTTAGGGAGCTCACGAAATCTCTGCTCTGGTTATTTCCTCTTTAAACATCATGTCTTGTGTTACTCTTAGGAGTAAATTGTTTTATCTAACACTGGTGACTTGATGTGGTTCAGCTACATGTATGGGGCAGAGAGGCCCCTGGGAGGTCGGCTGAGGTGAAGCACTTCATGTAACCCCTTCACTGCCTGCCTCTCCCTGGCTCCCAGAAAGGACAAAAGCCTTGGAAATTGCATGTTTTGTCTAATTGGCAATCACAGAATGATGCTTTATTCATGGAACTCATCTACTGATGCTTGAGTGTTACAGTAAGTTACCATCATCACCAGCCTAGATGCTATATTGCAGATTTACACAGTTCTGGGACATTTTCTTCCACCAACCTGAAACATCTTCTAAGGGTAAATATATCAAGCTCTGATTTTTTCAGCGCTTAAAAAAAACTTTAATTTCCGGTGAAAATGGATGTTTGCCCTGTACAGAGAGACCATGGCACTGCTCTCACCAGCGGTAACGATATCTTGCAGTATCTTGGAGTATTGTAGAGTTACTGGTACCTGTTCTTTTCTCCATCTCAAGCTGGTAATAAAAGATGAACATCATTTGCTTTATTATTTGTGCATATGTACAGGAATTGGCTAGGCGAAGCGGTAAATTAACTAGAAAATCGTTTAAACTGCATATATGTGCCACATCCCATCTGATGTCACAGAGCATAGAAGCACAACTGAGGATGGTCTGTGTATATCTGTTGCTAAAGCTGGAAGCAGAGAGGATTTAGAAGCCGTTAGATACAATCTCTCTCAGAGTATATCTAACCAAGGATTCACTTTGATGTCAGCACGGTGGCTCAGTGGTTAGCACTTCTACCTCACAGCACTGGGGTCATGAGTTTGATTCCCGACCATGGTCTTATCTATGTGGAGTTTGTATGTTCTCCCCGTGTTTGCGTGGGTTTCCTCCGGGTGCTCCAATTATCTTCCACATTCCAAAAACATACTAGTAGGTTAATTGTCTGTTATCAAATTGACCCTAGTCTGCCTGTGTCTGTGTGTGTATGTTAGGGAATTTAGACTGTAAGCTCCTATGGGACAGGGGCTGATGTGAGTTCACTGTACAGCGCTGCGGAATTAGTGGCGCTATATAAATAGATGATCATGAGGACAGGCTGCGCGCACTTCTAGTTACACTGCATGTCGGATCTCTTTAGACAGCAGTAATCCAACTATGGGTTCCCCATTAATCATAAAGCGGGTAACATTCATTTCATGGACCTATATCTAGGATACACATACACACGTGTATAGTAACCATATGGTCACATGATAAGGACTGTATTTGGGTTCCTTGCTGCTAACCTCCCACACCCAGTAGTTAATGCTTTCTCTTGCACAGAACACAGCCCTTGCTCTATTCCCCGCGTGCATGGTATAATCAGGGCAGAGTTTGGGTATTCCCGCGGAACAATATCTGTGATGTTTATTAGTGCAAAGAGCACTCTGATATGTGGTAATGTGAAGTATTACACAACAATAATAATAACACCACGTGGCTTTGTCCAGGATTACACCATCCATGTGCATAGGAAACACTTAGCGGGACACAGTAAAACTTTCATGAACTCCAGTCCTCATACTTGTCATCCATCATCCAACATGGCGCTGCAGCTGGGGGTGGGGGAGTGAGGAGTAGGGCAGAAGTCCCAGAGACAGGATCAGTCATCAGTGTAGACCAGACATCACCAAGAACTAATATAAAGAAGCAGGGAACCAGAAACATAAAACATATTATATACACCCAATGGGGAGAACATACAATTCTTCACTCAATTGTGACTGGATAACATATGGTTTCTTTTGCCCTTAAACACTCTAGATAGGAAACTGTTAAGATATCTGATAGCTGAGAAACTGCAGGAATAGCTTTTCCCAAAAAACTGGTAAAGATGTCCTGTGTGTGTCTGTGTTTGTGTGTGTGTCTGTGTGTGTGTGTATGTCATACTTACCAACTCCCGGAAACTTGTTTCCGGGAGAGGGGGCGTGACTGGAGGGCAGGAGGGGGCAGGACGAGGCCAATCGCGTCATTTTGGCCCCGCCCCCGCGAAAACGTAATTTGCATCGCGGGGCGGGGCCAAAATTACGCGATTGGCCTCGTCCTGCCCCCCAAAATGGCGTGATTCACAGAGAATCGCGTTAAATGACGTGATTCTCAGTGTGAGATTGGGATGCGGGAGAAATGCCAGCTTGCCCGGGAATTTCGGGAGTCTCCCGGACTTTCCGGGAGAGTTGGCATGTATGGTGTATGTCTGTGTGTGTGTCTTTGTATGTCTGTGTGTGTCTGTGTGTGTGTGTATATCTGTGTGTGTATGTCTGTGTGTGTGTGTGTGTGTGTGCATGTCTGTGTGTGTGTGTATGTCTGTGTGTGTGTGTCTGTGTGTGTGTGTGTGTGTGTGTCTGTGTGTGTGTGTGTGTCTGTGTATGTCTGTGTGTGTGTGTGTGTGTGTGTGTGTGTGTGCATCTGTGTGTGTATGTCTGTGTGTGTGTCTGTGTGTGTGCGTGTGTGTCTGTGTATGTGTGCCTGTGTATATCTGTGTGTGTGTGTATCTGTGTGTGTGTGTCTGTGTGTGTCTGTGTGTTTGTGCCTGTGTGTGTGTGTCTGTGTCTGTGTGTGTGTCTGTGTGTGTCTGTCTGTGACTGTGTGTGTGTGTGTGTATTTCTGTGTGTGTGTCTGTGTGTGTATGTCTGTGTTTGTGTGTGTGTGTCTGTGTGTGTGTGTGTGTGTGTCTGTGTGTGTGTGCCTGTGTGTGTGTGCCTGTGTGTGTGTGTCTGTGTCTGTGTGTGTGTCTGTCTGTGACTGTGTGTGCGTGTGTGTATGTCTGCGTGTGTGTGTGTGTGTATTTCTGTGTGTGTGTGTGTGTGTGTGTGTGTCTGTGTCTGTGTCTGTGTGTGTGTGTCTCCTCCGGGTTCACCAATTTCCTCCCACAGTCCAAAAACATACTGGTAGATTAATCGACTTCTGATAAAATGAACCCTAGTGTGTGGTTTTGTCATAGGAAATGTAGATTGTAAGCTCCACTGAGGCAGGGACATGAATGATTAGATATTGCATACTTGCCTACTTTCAAATAGTGAAGTCCGGGAGATCCTGGACAGGGAGCGGGAGGGGGTGGGACGCGGTCAATCGCGTCCTTTTGGCCTCACCCCCGCAACGAAAACTTCATTTTGTCGCTGGGGTGGGGCCAAAATGACAAGATTCGCTGTTAATTGAGTTATTTTTGCTAGCAAATGGCGGGATGCAGGAGATTTGCTGGCTCTCCCGGGAGTCTGGGAGACCTATCCGGATTTCGGGAGTCTCCTGGAAATTCCAGGAGAGTTGGCAAGTATGAGACAATGACTGTAAAGTGCTGCGGAAAATGTAGGTGCTATATAAATAATGAAACCCTTATAAAGATATTAAAGTGTTATTGTCTAACACGTGACTACCGCTGGACCGACCGTTTTGCTTTAATATTACTAATGATTGTGAGCATCTAATGAGTCTATGTGGATTACAGAACATGTCGTTATGTACTATTTGTTCTAGAAATACAGAATTTATATTCACATATTTCCTGCCCTGACCTCTGATTTCTAAGTAAAGTCTGATCACGGTACAGTAGTCATTCTGCCTTATGAGCATCTGTTTGTTGTAGTCATTTGCCCTGAACAGTTCACGGCCTTCTCCCAGCTACTAGGAGGATAGTATTGAACTTGTCCTGTTGGATGCTGCTTACAAGCTGAGCATTCCTCTGGCAGCTGACATAAGCTTCTTGTTTATGGTCATCTGCTCTCCCTATGGGGCTCCTAACACCAGTGATTGAGATAATGGAGGACAAAGGGCACCATTAGAAGCAGAGAGGTGTAATTACAGATTCTTCACTCCAGGAGGACCACCGACACCCACTATTACTACACCAAAAATAACGAATACTAAAATGACGAGATGATGAAAATATACACTTATCTTCACATCGAGGGCGTTGATATCCGAAGAATGTGTAATGCGACGGCTGGTAATTCCGAAGATGCTGTAGGAATACTGGGTGTCGGTATTCCAAGCAACGGGATACCGATTACCACCGCACTAACAACTTTGCTGATGCGTTTAATGATGGGTACGGTGGGCTACAGAACAGGGGCACAAAACCTAGAGCAGATGTGTAATCATTCCCAATGGGAGCAGGAGAAGAGGTCATGAAACAAGTTCTAACACAGGTCATGGTGGCACTTTCGGGATAGATCAGATGGTTAAGGTTGGTGTAATCAGCAGATTATTTCCATCTCGTCACTGTCACACAAGCAGGAGTCTCTATCCTTCAGCAGTATTTTATATAGTTACAGTATATCTGATATGTAACACGGATCATTTATATTGTAATATTCATATCACATCCTCCGAAACTGCAAGAAAAGAAGTTAAAGCTCATGAGATGAGTTTGTTTATCTGGCAGTTAGTATAGAAGGGCAGTGATTGTACCTGGCTCAGCAATGGGCCTTCTTATCTCATCTGTGACAATCATGAGTCCGGAATCGCTGTTAAAGGAGGTTTTCTGACCAATTTGTAGAAACAGGTTAAAATGGTTGTTTCACACATAATAAGTGGACATGCGGCAGAATTCATTTGCACAGAAACGCTGATCTGACATCCTGCTTTTCAGACAAGCGCCTGTTTAGCTGCTTGTAGTCACCATCTGTAAGAATGTTCTCACAGATTCTTCGCTTACTATTAGTTTGGACCACCCTTTAATGTATCACAGCTTTTCCTATACTGGTCATTGGAGACTCCTTTATAGGTCAAATAAATCCTGGGACTATTGGGGGCGTTGAGCTGCCCAAATCCTGCAGTCACCACTGGAAACTGCTAGACAGTGCACTTCTCCATTTAAATGGCCCAATCATACAAACATTTGAGTACAGTATAAAGGAGGAGGCCTGTATCCTGCTGTCTCCTGAATGAGCCCTACAAAGCCAAAAATACCCTGTTTTATTGACCTCCCCACCATCAGCATTCGGCAGCACCATTTGCATGGTTCTGGACAGAGCGTTACTTATTACATATATTCATTTTGATTTGACTTTCCACCAATGAAGTCTCATATAAGTTTTTTGGGTTCTCTCAGCAGTGACTCCGCATTTCTTTGGCTCTTAGACCCGATTTTAATGGTGAATTAGAATCATCTTGGCCCCTGAATGCCCCTCTAACAACGGCCCACTGGTCCACAGAAGCAGACAGCAGAAAATTTTAATAATTGCTTTGAAAAGTCAGATTTCCTCTTTTACAGGGTAATTTGGAAATTATATCCTTGAACCAGCAGAAGGGAATGGAGTTGTAGTCAGCATCCAATACATCTGCACCTTCAGCTAATGCCCCAATCTCCCTTACAAAAATGGGCTTAGTGTCTTCGCACCTGGAGGTAGCTGAGAGTCGGGACATACAATGTGATGACCATTTTTGGCCATTTCCTCTGCTAGGTAGTGTCCATACTTACAACCTTTTGGTACCCATATGGTGGGATCCCATTATGAAATTGGGTATTTAGTAGTTATACCTGTGATCCTGTGTGTCCTTTTTTCTGCTCATATTGTGCCCCCTGTTGTTCCTCTGAGTTTGTTACAGACAAGTCACACTGTTCTGCTTATCTGTGTACACTGATCACCCGAGTTCTACTTCCCCTCATCTACTCTTCTGTCCTTATGTACAAACACACAAACTTACAGATCAGTATTCTAATAGGTTATGGGCCTAATTCACTGCATTATTGTAACCTGATCCAGTGACTCTTGGAAGAGACAGAGATAAGCTGAACCCCTGGTAAAATGACTGTCAGTCTGAAGATTATATCAGACATAGCAAAGTCGAACAGTAGTATTTGCCTGCAATGGAAGTGGAAGAGCTTCTATGTAAAGATGACCTAGGGAAAGTACAGAGAGACCAGAAAGCAATCCAGAGTATTGGGATTAACAAACAGACAGTCTAAAGCAGTAATCAGTTTAGTAGTGGAAGGTGATCAACTGATTTATATCAGGAATGATACCACAGCAAAAGGTATGTTAAAAGCAGTGCAGACACTGCAAGAAAGATCAATATACATAGTAAACTGTACCCGCTACACAAATTGTACATCATGAGGAAATAGAAGAGAATGTAAAAGCAATACAGGAATGGAAGAGGAGATATATATATATATATATATATATATATATATATATATATATATATATATATATATATATATATATATCTCCATATAGCAGCTTTACTCCTGGGCAGACTTCTGAAGCATATTCAGCTTTACTTAACTGCCATTGAACAAAATCAGAACTCTCTTTGAAATTTGTCTGCTATATTCAGAAAAGAGACTGTGAGAGCAAGAACAGCTCGTAAATCGGGATAACTTATGGAAGTAGAATGAAGAGTGTGTCATGATGCTACAGTTGGAGAGTTGAGTAACGCAGCCGGCTATCCCAACAAAATAATCTGCACATGATATGGCAGTTATAACTCCAAACAATATTGATATTGAATGTAATGGTTGTTTTCAACCCACTCAAGAAAGTTATTCATCAAATTGGAGTATTGACAAAAGTTTTTTTTCAACCTAATGGTCTATGATGCAACTGAGGATATTTTCCTTATAAATGGGGAAAGGTTCGCTGTGAAAGTAATGTGTCAGAGCTGCATGAGATGCATCACAAACTCTGGACATATCTGTGTATTTCTTGTGAAAGACTTACCCCGGATTTAGAGGGGTTTCTCCGTTCAACCAATGCAGGACTCCTTAAAATATGCACCATTCAGAATGAAGAAATGCTAGATGAGAGAACAGCAGTCCCCTATATGGTCTCAATCTATAGTCCCCTATTATACATTGGTGCAGAGTATGTTGGAGCTGCATAAATAAATGTAATAACTATAAGTACTCCTCAGTCCCCTTCTCAGAAGTGCACAGTATAGGCGCCTGGGACACAGGAATCCAATTAAAGCTTCTGATGTAGCTCTATCGCTGTGCAATACACTTGTGAAATCATCTGTTAAAGCTCCTGCTACAGCTCTGCTGATACCTAATACACATCCACGCCGAGCGAGGACCAGGGCAGATGACCCATAGCGATGTGTTCCAGCTGGACAGAAGTCCCAGCTGGAGGAGAAGAAGTTACTTATAGATAACTAACTAATTAACTGCTCAACATATAACTACACAAATATACATCTAATGAGGCACATAGAGCAGGGCCATCTTTTCCATTGGGCACGATGGGCAGCTGCCCAGGGGCCCCACGGGCAAGGGGGCCCCATGGGCACGGCTCTTAATGAGAATAAATAATCCTGCAAAAGAAAAAAAAATGCAAAAAAAAACCTACAATGGTCACTGAGCAAGTTCATCTATCTATCTCTATATATCTATATCTATATCTGTATATATCTATATCTATATATCTATATCTGTATCTGTATATATCTATATCTATATCTGTATCTGTATATATCTATATCTATATCTATATCTGTATATATCTATATCTATATCTATATCTGTATCTCTATATATCTATATCTATATCTATATCTCTATCTCTATATATCTATATCTATATCTGTATCTGTATATATCTATATCTATATCTAGGGGCCCCGGTGCACTGCTTTGCCCGGGGGCCCATAATGTTGTTAAGATGGCCCTGACATAGAGATGTTATAAAAACTCAGAGATGATATCAGCATCATTTAACAAATTCCAGCATAAGTCTGACTTTGTGCAAACACTGATAATGGAGGAGAGTGTATGAGCCGGAAGGACATCCTAGGATCAGGGTATTGAAGACCAAACAACTTAACTGCACAATCATAAAGATGGCAAGAAGTCTGTAACAGATACCAACCTTCCAATCATGCTGCGGAGACGCATAAACACAACAACCTACTTACATAATCGTTTAATATTATCTTTTATTTATAAGGCACAGCAAAAGGTCAGCAGCATGAAATTAACAGTAGAACACAATGCACAAACTGCAACAATCCATAATATATTACATTACAAAATACATTATTAAACTAAACATAAATTAAACAAAGACCAGACATCTAATTAACAGATTATGCAGATAACTCAGTAATGCAGATCAAGTTATTTACGGGAAAGTGAATGAGCATGATGTAATGTCCAACATGATGTAGGCCTGGGCTTAAGAGACCAGGGCTAAGGAAGCATCCTAGAGGAACAGAAGGTGATTCAATAGTAGAAGGAGAACCGGTGGTAGTGAGCATATCGATGCCGACTACACCGACAACACTCACCACGACATCGGGAGCCTGGCTGGCTGCTTCCATGACGAGGATCCTTCACGACTCTTCAATGAAGGGACTTCAATCAATCCCGAAGACAGAAGACGCCGGCGGCACTGGATGACGTCACTGACCTCGCCGACGCTGTTCACGCTGCTCTTAAGCGGGTAATGTAACTATGGGGCCATGTACAACCCTTTGTAAAGTACATTGTACAGGTCATCCCATGGGAGGCGGCAGAAATCTAAGTGCATTTGTACAAATAAAGGTGCTCACATGTCCAAAGCTTGGAGAGGACACTCTGTACTTCATCATCGCCCAACGGTGTGTCGTACAGATGTACAGTAGTATGATGTGATGTATATACTTGTTTATTATCCATTATTTATATAGCAGTTAAATATTACTCGGTGCTGTACCCAGAATTTTTAATCAGTCACATCAGTCCCTGCTCCAGTGGAGCTTACAATCTATATTCCCTACCACCCGGACACACACAGAAGCCAATTAACCTACCATTATGTCTTGGGTGTGGGAGGAAACTGGAGCACCCGGAGGAAACCCACACCAACATAGGTAGAACATACAAACTCCACATGCATAGGGCCCTGGTTGAAATAGAACACATGATCTCAGTGCTGTAAGGTAGCAATGCTAACCACTGTGCTGTTGTACTGCCCACAGTAAATAGTATGATATATAGATATACTATTATACAGATATAGTATTATTATTTATATAGCACCAATATATTACTCAGCACTTTACAGAGAATGTTTAATCATATCAGTCCCTGTCCCCTTGGAGCTTACACTCTAAACGCTCGCCCACACACAAACTATCGTTAACCTGCCAGTATGTTTTTGGACAGTGGAGTAAACCCATGAAGCGCAGGGGATACAGATAGGGTTCTTGTCCCAGAGCTATGAGACAATGTCTGCACATCATACAGAATCTGAAGGATGATACATACGGTTCTCCCTCTCATCCGGGCAGTATGGCTTCTTATATAAACATCACACGGGCCATCCTTTATCAGGGTATACAGAGCTTGTCTGTACAGCTGGGCCTGTGACACATCACACAGCAATGTATAGACACTTTGAAGGCCAGGTGTTAGGTTATTGTCCTCACAGTGCATCCAGTTTATTATAGGGGTATTTAAATTACATTTGGCTTAGTCTGTGTTATATCAAAGTATTAGTAACATGTGTTCATCTCTCTGGTGTTTCTCCACAATGTAACCCTTCCTTGCCAACGGTCTCTTTACTCTTCAGTTGTACGTACGCCCCAAAGCTGTATACCGCCTCTGGGTAAGCGATAATTACTACAACTGGTGTGAGGGACAGGAACTAGACATCTTTGGGCCCAATAATAATGCTCTGAAGGGGCCCCTAACTATATCTGGATGAAGGTAAGTGAGAGCGTTCAGTTGTCCATACAGTATATATGGAATTAAACAAGATAGTGAGAATCATATATAGTGCCAGGGAACTGGTGGTATCCATCGTTGATGTATAGCAGCAAATAATGAGAATTGCGTCCAGCACAAAGAACAAGGGAACTGACACTGTGTATACAATATAAAAGTAGATACTGAGAATGACGTCCAGCATATAGGACTATAGAAGTTGTACTACGCAGGCTTCCATATTTACTGAATAAGAACAGATAGGGAGCATGAATCAAACAAACAATACAGAAGAGAAGTTGTACTGTGCATGTTCATAAATACAGAACAAGAACAGATAACGTAAATTAACTAAACTGCCTCCTCTAGACGCTGTAGACGTATTTTCCATAAACCTATGTGTATCAGCAGAAATCTGAATAAAGGGCTCACCGTGTATGTTTCGTAAACCTTACATCAACCTTATAATTCTAAACCTTTGCATGCAAATAAACACACGGAGACTTGTATAAGTTATTAAACAATTGCCAGAACTTTTATTATGATTTTAATTTTAACTAGACCTATGGTGGCGGAGAAAGGGCACTGCGAAACAACTCTCAAGCTGACAAACACTATCACGAGTGGACTGGCGCAAACCGCCGTACGTCCACCACCCTGGGGAACAAATCCCAACATAACTTTTGCGCTGAGTTGGCATCAGAGTGACTGGCCCTTTTAAAACTCACGCTGCCCTCCCTCACCGAGTCGGACAGGGACCCTCCTCACCGAAGGGCCAAAAAGGGAGTTACTGGTGCCTCAACGGGGGGCAGTGACCTACGACAACTACCAGTGCGCCCACAAATCAGCCGCTGAACGCAGTGCCTTCCTACCGCAACATAACCGGACATACCCTACCAAAGGAGTGGGTGGGTGGGATCTCGTGCTGTGGAATGAAGCAGAACAGGAAGTGCAGCCTCCTATATCAATCAAGGTCCCTCCCACTGGATTACACATTGGTCGGGCCAACCCATGTTAACACCTTCAGGTAATTGTTCAGCTTACTACAAACCCTGTCGCCCTTTAAGTGCATTCGTCCTATTCAGCCTCATTTGTCATAATTTGGTTCTACAAAATGAGATCTTGCTTTCACATGTTGTTGTTGAGCTCAGAAGTTTAATACTCAGCAAAGAACCTCCGCAATCCACACAGCTCCTCCCATAAGGAAAAGACAAATTTTGGATCTTGCCAATGCTTCCAGTGTATGAGCTTATCTGTAGCTGTATATCTGCTAAAAGAGCCACCACAAGATGGCATTTGCACTGTGCTTTAGCACTTTGGGACGTTGGTAAATGGCCTTTAGTTCATGGTGGATTTAAAGTCTCTCAGTTTTCTGGGCCCTATCTGTAGACCCTACAGAAACTTGACTAGAACTTTGGATGATTGTGTTTCCCAAGTGATTGACGACAGGACAGAATCATGTACACAACACACCAGAACATATGATGTTTCCTATGTCTTGTAGGCTGATGAGTTTTTCTGGAGAGAAAACTAATATACAAGGTCACGAATTAGGGCTGGACAGCATTCCAGAAACAGTAAATAGCAATTTGAAACAAATGTGCTAATGGTAAAATCCAGCTGAAAGCAAATGATGTGAAACTGGAGCCAGATTAAACAATGAAGACAGGAAAGTATCACATATCTGAAACCCAACAAGCTCTCAGCTCAGCAATACAAACATATTCAGGACTGAGAATTACTGACGGTTTATGAGGCTGGAGAGTGGAGTGGTGCAAAGTAGGATACAGATACACAGTATATATATATATATATATAAAACCGGACTTATAGGTGGATATGTAATATAATACGAAACAAATGAGACAATAACACTGCGGAATTAGTGGCGCTATATAAATAAATGGTGATGATGATGATAATAACACACATATAAACATCTGTGCAAAACACCTTTATAATCAGGGGGTTGCAATGTCAGAACTTACCAATTATGCATTTATTTGTCAAGTCAACCCCTTTAAACCACAGTTGTTGATGCTCCTAGCTGACAGTTGTACATTGAGGTAATTAGCAGGATATGCATGGAACAAATTGTAGGTCATATAAGAAGCCCCCCCAAATCTTGGTTTTGCATTAATGCACCTAGAAACAGCTTTGCTCCTCTGGAGACCTCCCCTCAGCAGACTTCAGCTCTCCTGCCAGTGCCGCCATCTTGATGTGCAAAACCCAGGCCCCTCGGGGATACATTTATCAAGCTGCAGGTTTCGAAAAATGGAGATGTTGCCTATAGCAACCAATCAGATTGTAGTTATCATTTATTTAGTACATTCTAAAAAATGACAGCTAGAAACTGGTTGCTATAGGCAACATCTCCACTTTTTGAAACCCGCAGCTTGATAAATTTACTCCTAGGTGTTCTTGTTCAAATTGATGCTCACGGCTAAGTCTAAAGCTGCTTTTGCACTGCACCGTGAACAAATTGTGCCTTTCTTTTCCAAATAACAAAACATCAGTTTCTTCTGGGACTGTGTTTCTCATCTTCCTACAGTTCTTAAAGTAACTGTAAGAACATAACATTGCAAATAGCGTTGTCATTAACAGTGGTTAATGGTAACACATGAGAGCATTAAACCTTAGGTAGAAATACTCAGGCTTATAACCATTGTAACATCAATTTCATATGCCGTTATGGGGGATCTTGTTTTTTTATAAACTCTTATGAATTTTAAACTAATAAACTAATTCATATTGTAATATTATTTTGTACAGTTACATTTTATTAACAATGTGCATAATTATAGCCAATACAGGAAATGTGTTCATATTTGGGAATGTTACCATTGTACCAAACATGTATCCTCCTCCTTGAGTCACGGTTACTCTCTGTAACTTACACCAACCATTAGCTGCCATCTCTCCATACAAAGGACTGATAGACATACACTGACCATTAGCTGCCATCTCTCCATACACAGGACTGATAGACATACACCGATCATTAGCTGCCATCTCTCCATACACAGGACTGATAGACATACACTGACCATTAGCTGCCATCTCTCCTACACAGGACTGATAGACATACACTGACCATTAGCTGCCATCTCTCCTACACAGGACTGATAGACATACACTGACCATTAGCTGCCATCTCTCCATACACAGGACTGATAGACATACACTGACCATTAGCTGCCATCTCTCCTACACAGGACTGATAGACATACACTGACCATTAGCTGCCATCTCTCCATACACAGGACTGATAGACATACACTGACCATTAGCTGCCATCTCTCCTACACAGGACTGATAGACATACACTGACCATTAGCTGCCATCTCTCCTACACAGGACTGATAGACATACACTGACAATTAGCTGCCATCTCTCCCTACACAGGACTTATAGACATACACTGACCATTAGCTGCCATCTCTCCATACACAGGACTGATAGACATACACTGACCATTAGCTGCCATCTCTCCATACACAGGACTGATAGACATACACCGATCATTAGCTGCCATCTCTCCATACACAGGACTGATAGACATACACTGACCATTAGCTGCCATCTCTCCATACACAGGACTGATAGACATACACTGACCATTAGCTGCCATCTCTCCTACACAGGACTGATAGACATACACTGACCATTAGCTGCCATCTCTCCCTACACAGGACTGATAGACATACACTGACCATTAGCTGCCATCTCTCCATACACAGGACTGATAGACATACACCGATCATTAGCTGCCATCTCTCCATACACAGGACTGATAGACATACACTGACCATTAGCTGCCATCTCTCCATACACAGGACTGATAGACATACACTGACCATTAGCTGCCATCTCTCCATACACAGGACTGATAGACATACACCGATCATTAGCTGCCATCTCTCCCTACACAGGACTGATAGACATACACTGACCATTAGCTGCCATCTCTCCCTACACAGGACTGATAGACATACACTGACCATTAGCTGCCATCTCTCCATACACAGGACTGATAGACATACACTGACCATTAGCTGCCATCTCTCCTACACAGGACTGATAGACATACACTGACCATTAGCTGCCATCTCTCCTACACAGGACTGATAGACATACACTGACCATTAGCTGCCATCTCTCCCTACACAGGACTGAGAGAAGTGTCAGAAGATTACAGGTTCAGTGTGAGTAGGTAATTTCTCCTTTTATCTAGTTGAATGGACATCACAGGGATTTTATAATCCACTTTCCTCTGGTCCACTGCATGTGAAAGAGTCTGTGAACCATGGACCATTATATGGAGAGCAGTCAAGCTGCAGATGATGACTAAATGTTGGGACCAATGCATCTAAATTCAGCACAGGGGTCATGAAAGATGGCTGCCTAATGAGGCCTAGGTGGGAGGAAGAGATCTGAGGCCTCGGCATGAAAGCAGAATGGTGAGAGATAAAAGGAAGGGTGAGAAGATAGCTGGTGTGTGATCATTAACGCATGAGGGCTGTTTACAGGACCAGGGTAGAAGAAGTGAGAGATGGCATTAGGTCACTGCTGAGAGATGGATGGGAAGCTGCACTGACACGTCTCATTTGCAGTATTTGTATAGAGAGGTGTCTTTATATTACACAACACATTGTGAACCTTACAGCATGGATAGGCCACCAGACGCTGACAGGACATGCTGGAACTTGTAGTACAATGATAGCTGGAGAGTTTCAGATCTCTGCTGTACAGTATATAAGAATATAGATTAACTGCAGTCTCTTCCGCTGATTACACTGTGGCTGGAGAGTGATTTATATTTGTCTTTTATTTACAAATGTACCTCTATTTCTAATATTGTCATTGAGGGTTCCTGCAGATTTAAAACATCCCCTATTGCCGCAATTTACCAGAAAGACGTTACCTGTAGCGATAAGTACCTGTCTGACGTGGCTAGTCAGCTCGTGTATGCACCGTTGAAGATTTGGGATTTCCGTTCCACAAATAAAAAATAAATAAATGTAAAAAAAAATAGATACAAATAATTTAAAAGATAAAAACCTTCAAACATTAAAAAAGCCTTTTTAAATTATTTTCATTTAGAATCGTTATCCTAAGACGGTGATAACAGAATAGGTATTGTGATGAGCTGCAGTACTGTGAAGGCCGACTGGGTTACCTCCAGAAGTAGCTGTGTTTATGCCAGCGGCAATCCTTTGCTGTACCGCGCAAAATTAAAAAAATAGCATCAGCAATAGGGTCATTCATCTTTTAATAAATCAGCACCCTAATCTCTATAATCATTGCTGTCCTTTCTTGTGTTTTTTTTTTTACTAAGGTTCATTTATGAACTTCAAAATCTGCGGACCTGCAATGCTTCATGTGCATGTCCATCTGCTGTGTTATAAAGTGCACGCCCACTTCTCGGACCTTGAAAACACCCCATAAAATCAGTCTGCACCTTTCGGATCTCTAGACTTTCTGCAGGTAGAAAAAGATTCTGCGCCCTTTGTGGGATCTCCGTACCACAATTTTATTTTGTTTGAATATAATCACAATAATCACATTCCCTTTTGCACTTTGAAATGTTTACAGGACAATTTGAGAGTGAACGTGATGGTTCATGAGTTAGCTGTACCTGAGCTGTACCTGTTGCACAACATCTGTGCAACCATGTCTGTATAGTCACGCCTGTACAATCACATCTGTGATCTCACCTGCCTCATTAAGCTAAGACATTGCTTCCTCCCTTCACGTTTCTCCTTGGAACTTATCAAGAACTGAACACTTGAAGATTGATGAGGAGCCTCCATTTAATCCTAATCAATAAGATTCTGGAAAAATAGGAGTCTCCGGCTGACATTTCCTAGTAGTGTCTCGACTTTCTCAGTGTGATTTAAACCATGAGATCTGCAGCACAGATAGTTATTATGAGTGGGCACAGGATATGATTAGAGCTTTATTTTACACAAGGGTACATTGCTAATATTGACATCTGGACAGTTTGTGACCTCATCCTAAACATAAATGACATTGATTTGACATTTTGAGATCCGCAGGAAAATACCCTTTGTTCTTGTTCATTTTGGCATGATCTGTTTTTTGTTGTTGTGTAATCTAGCCTGGGTCATGTTAAGAGACCATCCACACAGTTCACTAACAGCCATGCATGGCCCAGCCAGTGCTTCCATGAACCTTGTTCCAGTCATTGCTCTGTTTACTACTCAGCAAGACAAGAAAGTTCATGCTGTTCTCTCCTGTCTCCTGGGGCAGTTCTGTTTTCAGTAGATTTACTCTCTGGCCAAAGAGGGCGTAAGAAATTCATCCACTGCAGAGGATCATACAACATGATTGGAGCCCCTGTGTTATCTCATTGAGTGGGTCCTGGGTATGGTTGTATGAAGAGCTATAAATTCTGTTCAACGCAATTCAGAAGAATTTTGGCACAAAATTCACAAATCCTGTCAAAATGTTTTTATTTCAATTCTGCTTGGAAATCACGATTTGCTCTGATTTGAGCCACCCAGTACCCAAAAACACAGGCAGTGAAAGCTAGGGAGGGTGATTAAAGTCAAAGCATAGGGGGTTTTAGTGTCGGTTTATAAAGCAGTTACATGTTTGTTGGAAAAATAATATTAACTAGTTTTATGCCATATCGGTTCTGCAAAAGCCATTCATTTCCAAAGTGCAGTTTCATCAAACGTGAAAGTCATCTTTTCTAAAGACATTCCGGGAGAGTGCTCTATGATGAGTCCTGCTGTACTTTGTATGTCTGCTAGGGTGGGCAGTGATAGCAGTGATGGCTGCGTAAACTTTTCCTGTGCAATTATTACAATCATTAAGTGATGGTGACTGAAAACTTACAGATTTAATTTCACAACTTTTTTGGAACTTCCGCCTGGTGTGTTAGGCCTTCAAGTTGTGTTTTTCACGAATTATGCCTTTCCACCTGTTGGATTAGAGCCAGACTTACCCTTTGTGCACATTCTGTGTACTTGACCTTTGCCATTTTGTCCTTTACTCTATAAACAATTTCCAAACCAACGATTTTCAGATTGCAATGCTTTCTGACTTTATATATAGTACGTTTTCTCGAATTAGGAACTTTCTTGGCAGTATGTGTTGAATTATGCAGCTGTATCCATTCTGCCAGTAACTTCATTCATTCAGAGGTTTTCCTGAAAAAATTACACCTGTCTGAGCTGTTATGCTGGGCACGTGCCATCATACCAAGCAACACATATGCCCCTGGATCCCCTCTGTGCAGAGAGCCCTCAGGACCTGGGCATTGAGCTCCATTGCTTTCCTGCCCACCCCCCTTCCCACAAGAGGACATCAGGGTTGCAGATGATAGAGAGGGGCTCAGTTACGTAGTTTTATGCCACTGACTCTGCTGCTGCTGCAGAATATATCTGTCTAATGGGAATAAACTATAGAACAAGTGCTCAATCCCTAATCATATATACTGCCAGAGAATTCTGCACCATGACTCCTTTCCCTTCATGGGTTTCAGGCTGGATTATGGCTATTATGTAGATAGATGCCTCACCATGGGATGCACGGTTTCCTGCGCATTCTTCTAGTGTTTTAGTTCCTAACTACACTGGTGTGTCTGTGCTGGCACAGACCATCAGGGCGTTGCACATTACCTGGATGATTTCCTGGTGGTGGGGCACAGCAGGGCCTCTACCTACAAGGAGATCTTGTTCTCAGTAATGGCACGTTTCCAGTTCTTGGATGTCCCAGTCGCGCTGGAGAAAACGGATGGTCCGACAACACGGTTGTCAAACTTGGGCATTGAGATAGATGCGATCTTGGGCCTTTGTCGGCTACCTATGGACAAAGTGCATAAACTGCGTAGTGCGATAAGCAAGGTGCTAGGGCCTAGAGGAGTGAGGTTGAGTCAGTCCCAATCTTTGTTTTTCAATTTTGCTTGTTGGGTGATACCTATGGGGCGGGTATTTTGTCGGAAGTTGGAACGGGTGACAGCTGGGCACAGGTGCCTGCAAGGTCTATTCCCTTTCTCTGCAGAGATCCGTGAGGATTTGGCAGTTTGGGACCTGTTCCTGCAAGATCTTAATGAAGTGCGTTCATGGCCTGCGCCGCCGGTGTCTAGCCTAGGGCTTGAGATCTTTACCGACACGTCTGGGGCGGTAGGCTTTGAAGCCTATTTTGCAATTACACTTCTGCGCAGGCTGTTATGGAGCTGTCTGTCCTATGACATATGCTTCCAAGTACAGCACATTCCACACATGGAGAATGCGTTGGCAGACGCTTTGTCTAGGGGACAAGTAGAGAGGTTTAGAACTTTGGCCCTGGGGGCATCCCTAATGGTTCTACCTTCGCTTCTGCTTCCCCCTTTTGTTTCATTCTTCCCCTTTGTGAGAGTGTACGCCTCTGGTTCAGTGGGCTGCTGATAACGATGGATATGTGTGTTCATTCTTGAGTCTTTATGCCATGTTCTGGCTCCATTTTTTCTTTTTCCTTTTCCGTTCCGGGTCAATAATGGTCCAGTGGATAGGTCAGAGGGGTTTACGGTGGCCCGGGTTTAGGAAACTTCTGGTAGATGAGGTAGTGAAACGAGGGGTGCCCCATGTATTGGTAGTTCATCTAGGGGTGAATGATTTGGGCTTGGGAAAATCTGTGGATCTAATTTTCTTGATTTGGTCTGAACTAGCTTGTGTCCATGCCTCCTTGGCCTGACCTGATCATATGCTGTTTTGATATAGTTCCTAGGATGAGCGGGCGGTTTTCCCGCGATGATTGGCTGGCGGATGAGGACAAAACGAAGATTAACTCAGTAAAAGCCCGGTTCACTCTTTCTTTGGGTGGTTTGAAAATTGCGCACCCACTTGTTTGATTTCAGAATCCCCTTCTTTATAGTCCAGACAGTGTTCATTTGAGTGATGAGGGCATGATTTTGTTCATATGAGATGTTTATAA
Organism: Mixophyes fleayi; assembly: GCF_038048845.1. Classification (NCBI taxonomy): domain Eukaryota; kingdom Metazoa; phylum Chordata; class Amphibia; order Anura; family Limnodynastidae; genus Mixophyes; species Mixophyes fleayi. Next base: position 346,194,902 of record NC_134404.1, on the reverse strand, counting down.
GGGTGTAGCAGAGGTATTGTAGGTGTGGTGGCGAGCCTCGGGTCTAAAGACCCAGGTATGGCCGAAAAATGCAGTGCAGTCAGCGGCCAGTGGTAAGGGCACATTAGGGTAAGGGCACATTAGGGTAAGGGCACATTAGGGTAGCAGGCACACTTAACCCACCTCTCTTCAATGGAATCGGCTATTGTTGGTCCAAGTACCGCCCAGGCGGATTGACTTTTCTGTGTGAATTGAGGTACATTAATACTGGGTCAGAGTTAATCCCTCGTTTTGTCACTGTAATTGGTCTAAATCTGGTTGTAAAATATTTAGCGACTTTGTGGCTAATCTGTAATGATTTGTGAATTACTGTAATTCCGCTAATTTCAGAATAGTCCAAATTGATTCGCCCATCTCGAGACCTGGAATGGAGGACAATTTGTGTGTTCTCCCAGAGAGTTTTTGTAGATATAACATGTATGTCACATATGTTCTACATGGGATCAGCAGTATCCTATTGTGTCTTCTATTTGAAAAGGTGGTGCACAATCTATGGTCACATGCTTAGATTTTCACCAAAGTGCATTGGTTTTACAGAGCAAGATGCGTTTGCCGAGGAACAAAAGTTTGTGCCTGCCAATGAGATTAGTTGGGGCGATTTGAGGGCTTTCCTTGTTACATCTCTTTGTTTATATTGTCAGGTAACAATAAAATGACAGTGTCTTGCAATAAGGTTAAAGAGGTCATCAAAGTAGTGTGACACACAGGAAATTTCATACAGACATAAGACCAGCCTTATATTAATAGCTGTGGGTTGGTGATCACCCCCCATGGAGGATAGGACCTGTCATGTTTTTCATTTAGGTTTTGTGTAGGGGGAGTGTAGTTGAGAGGGGAAAGAGGAGGCCTGGAAAGGTGGGTTGGGGGAAAGGTGCGTTCATGTTTCATGAAAGCAGGAACTATGTTATGCAGTGAGCTGGATAGATATTCTGCTTAAAATACAAGTCATATCTGATGCAACAAGGCTTGTTTAGCAGGGGGCCTCTCTTTCCCAATCCTTTTATATATTTGTAGTTCTGTTGCATTATTTATATGAGCAATGAGAAAGGACATAACTAGACTTATGGGGCCGCATAGCAAAATTTAATGGCCTATATGTACCACCCGATGATGAAAATCTCACATATACCCATGCAACTTTTAACAAGGAAGGAGGTTGATTGGCTCTATCCAGTAATAAGATCGATGGGTCAGCCGGTATACAAATAATTGTTATTTATTGGACTAAGTCAAGGACCATGTTCCAATATCTAGTATTAACCTCAGTTGCCGCTCCCATGGGGCTTCATGTGGCACTAGGGTTTGGGATTCTGGGGATAATATAGTGATTTGAGGACTGAGATCTTTTATTATTTCCAAATTTTTTATTTGGACATATTGAAAAAGAATGAATATGAAAACCTGAATTTTTCCTGCAGTTCTGTGAATGATGTTAGGACACAGTTAAATATGGGGTGAGAAGTGAGGAATAAGCTGATAGCCTAATATGTCCATTTATTTGTCCCCAAATTGACAGAGTGATTTTTATTGTAGAGACTCTGTAGGCTGAAACAGTCTATGTCCTATTAGAAGCCAGAGCAAGAAGTCTAAGTGGCCCTCTCCCTGGAAAGCTTCTTCAATTCCACCCCACTTTTTGAGCCCTGGTTTCACATGTCAGAACGTTATGTGGCTAAACTGAGCGGCTTCGAAGTCTTTGCAGAATATGGGTAAACTCTGTTCTCCAGAGGTTATAGGCTTCACTAATATTGATCTTTGGATTCTGGGTTTTATACCGCTCCAGATAAATGTATTTAGACGTTTTCAAGGAGAGGAAAATATGGCTAGAAATCGATACTGGGAGTGTCTGGAACAAATTCTGCTGTCTGGGTAATATGCTGATTTTAACAGGGGTTTTCTACCCATGCACAAAATGTATAATGAGTTCCAGTCTGCCATTTTCTGTTGATTGTCATTAATTAGTGGAATAAAGTTGTTCCACAAAAACTGATTATAGCCCTCTATAATGGAATTCCCAAATATTGAATGGCACTCGGTCGCCATGGGAAAGTTAAATTCCAGCAATTTATACAATGGGGTTAAAGCTGGAGCACCAATGCTTCTGATTGGAGGTGTTTACTTTAGAATCAGAGAGCGTTCTGTAGACGTTGAGTTCATGGAAGAACCAAGCATTCCTTAAGTACAGAGTAGGAGCATCTTTATGCAAAGCAAAAATAATATTTCATTTTAAAGAGTGATTATTGAAATTTGATAAAGGGATTAGGAAGCATTATTAAGGGTGTTCCCCCTGAGCAGAATGACGTACTATCACTTTCACTCCACAAAAACATTTGATTTTGCAATAGCTCAGAGCTGGCAGTCTTCACGTTTTGTTTCTATTCTTTTAATGGGACTGACTTTGCTATTCAGCAGAAGCACATTTCAAGGGAGCAATTCCAGCAATATATTTTAAACATAGAAAAGTGTCACATTTTATTAAGATGTTTCTGATGTCCCCTAACTCTCATGAATAATTTAAGCCATAAATGAGGTTGAAAGGGGATGTTGTAAAGTAAGAGTAGGTTGGACGTTGATGGGATGTTTACATTTTTGCACAGCGTCCCTCTTTGGATTTTTTTTCACCTCTTTGCACTCCTAAACACACTTCTAGTATGTGGAGGTGTATCTAAATAACATAACATAGGTGTGCTCATCATATTGCTGTTTAAACCTTGGCACACTAGGCAACTTCCTAGATATGCGTAATGGTGCACTAGGGATGGTTCTAAAGGTGTAGGAGGTTTGACTTAGATATGACGTTTACACAATGAGCAGGGTTGGAATACTTGATTGCCAGCCCCCATAGCACAATTTAAGGGATATCCTCCAAATTCCTACCACTGTTCAGGTGAGCAGTGTGGGGGCTACTTCTGGGCATGCATGGGTTCACTGGGGCTTCACTGCTCATGTTCTGGTCTGCTGCATGATCAAAAGGGGCTCCTGCTCATCCGAGAGCAGAACAGTAGCCACAAGATGGTAACCATGGACTGCCAGACCCCTTCACTTCTGAGCAGACAATATCCCATCCTTTACTTTGTCTGCTCTGTTAATTCTCATTCCATCCTTTATTTCCTTGCCCTATTTTCTACCTTCCTCTCTCATCCAATCCTTTCTACTCAATTTTCCATCTACTTATCTTATCCCAGCTTTTTTTTTTTGCTCCATGTTCAATCATCCTCTCTAACCTTGTTTTTTATTATCCATGGCCCATGTACTATTGCTCTCTCTCTTTTTCCATCCATGTTTTATCCTTGGTTTTCAGTGAAAAACCGCTTATTTGACAAGGAGCGTTTCCTGAGTAGTCGGGGTATCACTAGAGGTTACTGGATGGTAGAAAGCATTCATTACCTCACCAGCTGCCTGCAGCTCAAGAAATCTGCATTTGACCTAGATGGTGAGACTCTTACTGACCAGATTTACTGGGTGTGAACCAGTCCAATATCCTTCTCATAAACAACTATGCACTGACTGCTATGGATAACAAGACTTGTATGTTACAGGTGGATGAGAACTGCCCCTGTTGAAGGACACAGAAATTCTTCTAAAACTGGACCCTAAGGAAAAGCTCAAGAGCTCATTAGGAAAGTCGATGGATGAAACTTACTTATTCTGGACCCATCTCTTTTACCAACTAATGCTTTTCACATATCTGACACGTATCTTGCAATATCTGCTCCTATTATCCCAATGGCAGCATCCCAGAGGGAACCTATTTCATCTGTTGCTGGAAAACATGGAAAATACAATTCCTGGTATCTCATGCCTACATAATACTAATTGTCCAGTCTGGGAAGTTTCATTCTCAATGTGTCTATTGTTGTATTAGAAATTCAAAATGGCTGCAATTCTCATGACAATGTGATCAATACAAACCATAAGATTAAAGGGGAGGTCTGTAGTGCTCTTAGGTTTAGGAGGTGGTGTTGGGATATTGAAAAGAGACAGATTTCATGAATCTCAGACCTGGGGTCTCTTTCTCGAGTTGAACACTGTGGAAGAATGTTCCCATATGGAAATCTCTGACAGAAGATCTCCAAAACAGAACAGTGGAATCACTGCACTTTGAGGCAGATGATCCCATTGTGAATAGCTATAGGTTCACCCTTAGTTTGGAATATAACTATGAGTTGTGGGTTCTCTAAAGAAAGCTGTGGGTTCAATGTAATCTGAAGTTGGGTATAATGTACTGTGCTTGTCAGGGCTCCCCAGGAATTCTATCCATGGCAACAGGCATGTTGCTGTCCTTCTTAGGTGTGCACCTGCGTCACTGCATCATTTTTATTGTTTAGTGCTTCTAGTCTTGTAATATTGTTTCTTGATCATCTCTGTGTCCCTGAGCTTCAGCTTGTTTAAACAATTTCCATGTGCCCTATGGCCTGTTTCTGACTTCCTGCCACAGGTCCCCTTGCACTGCCTAGCAGGGCAAACCGGAGGGAAGTGACTTGCAGATGTCTAGCTGTGTAGTCAATTACCTCCATGCTGGGGTCCCTGGTGAAGACTGAAAGTCCACAAGCCAGCAGCAAAATGGGTCAACACCCAACCAACTTTGACATCACCCACAGCCTATACGTAAAATGGTAAAATGTACATGATGGGTTCACAGCAGTCTGAAGCTGGCAGTCCTCTACAGAAAGCTACACAATGGGTTCACAGTGGACTGATGCTAGTTATCCTCTACAGAAAGCTACACAATGGGTTTACTGCAGTCTGAAGCTGGTGGCCCTCTACAGAAAGCTACACAATGGGTTTACTGCTGTCTGAAGATGGTGGCTCTCTACAGAAAGCTACATGATGGGTTGACAGCAGTTTGAAGCTGGTCGTCCTCTACAGAAATCTGCACAATGGGTTTACTGCAGTCTGAAGCTGGTGGTCCTCTACAGAAAGCTACACAATGGGTTCACAGCAGTCTGAAGCTGGCGGTCCTCTACAGAAAGCTACACAATGGGTTCACTGCAGTCTGACGCTGGTGGTCCTCTACAGAAAACTGCACAATGGGTTTACTGCAGTCTGAAGCTGGTGGTCCTCTACAGAAAGCTACACAATGGGTTCACAGCAGTCTGAAGCTGGTGGTCCTCTACAGAAAGCTACACAATGGGTTCACTGCAGTCTGACGCTGGTGGTCCTCTACAGAAAACTGCACAATGGGTTTACTGCAGTCTGAAGCTGGTGTTCCTCTACAGAAAGCTACACAATGGGTTTACAGCAGTCTGAAGCTGGTGGTCCTCTACAGAAAGCTACACAATGGGTTCACTGCAGTCTGACGCTGGTGGTCCTCTACAGAAAGCTACACAATGGGTTCACTGCAGTCTGAAGCTGGTGGTCGTCTACAGAAAGCTACACAATGGGTTCACTGTAGTCTGAAGCTGGTGACCCTCTACAGAAAGCTACACAGTTGGTTCACTGCAGTCTGAAGATAGTGGTCGTCTACAGAAAGCTACACGATGTGTGGTTCAGCCCCGGAGCTATGTTAGGGCCAACAAGGAGTTACAGCTATGAAATGGTACGGGTTGTGGTTTAGCATCGGAAGTACTTTTTGCCACATGTGCCAACAGCCATGGTATGATACAGATATTGTGGTTCAGCCCCGGCGGTAACTAGAGATGCTTGGTGAGCATGACAACGGCATGGTCTGCCTTCCTGTGGCTGGTGCAAAGTTGATGAAGTGTACATCCATGGTAGTCAGGTGTTTGGAACCCATGCCCTTTGAAGAGTCGGCTTAGTTTTGGTGCAAGTACAGCTCATCTGACCTGACTTGCAGTGCGTTACGATTAGCCCAGAGAGGTGCAGGTTCCGGGATGCCTGGGGACGGATGTACCATTAGTTTAAGAAACAGTGTGCGCTTATGGATAGACAAGGTCGAGTACAGTGTTCTCCCATAACCATAACAGTTATGGTTTATTTTAAATAAGTTATTTTGCCAACAAGTCAGTGTGGTGTCTTTTATTATATATTACTTAGGAGTTAAGGTTATGACTAAGGTCTGTTGGTTAAGTTATCAACTGTAAGCATTTTAACTCAATCCCAACAAATCAAATAGGGTCATAGATCAACAAAGGCAGCAGCAGATACCTGACACCCCTATAATGTTTATATAACTCCTCACCTCAGGGCCAGCTGAAATCTCTGAGATCCCCTGACACACACTTAATGAAGCTACATCATGAAAACAAGACCTGACAGATCATTCTCCCTTTCCCCTGTTCTGCACTTCTGCAAAAACAATTTCCTCTGTTGACAAACACAACTGTTCTGTACCTGATGTTTCTGACATATGCTGTCGGGACACCTCCATCTTTATACAGAGATGAACCTTCTGATAATGGACCGTAATAATGCCATACACCTAACCCGGACAAATAACCAATGCTCCTATTAAATTACTGTTGGCACCTAACTTTCTATTGATTTCAAAAAATGTACATATTCCCGGGCTCCTTAAAATATCTTCCCGGCTCCTAGATTGAACTGACAGTCTACAGAAGTTATTTTGTCCAACCCTGACATACCCTCTTTCTGCCATCTCCTCACATTACCTAATTCATGGTGCCATACAAGTGTAATGCCATAAAGCATCCTCCTTTCTTGATCAGATTACCATGACATTTATATATTCACAGCAGAGGATAACGACCAAGATGTACCTGGTCCATTGTAGCTTGTTGCTAAAATATAAGCTCATTTGCCCAGTTCGCACAGAGGGACAAGTAACAAAAGCCAGAACAGCTCAATGAATTAGCATAACATACAAGGGAAGAGAGACAATTCTGTTTTTTGTTTTATTATATTAAGATATTTTCCTTATCTCAGGGTATGTAATATGCTTACATTATATCACAAAGGCTGTATTGATTATCTCATAAAGCAGACTTTCCTCAAATTCTGATCACAGAACAAACTACCATCCGCAGGTCCTAGAGGCTGTAAGATCTCTCAGCAGACGAGAGTCTGTAGAAACAGAGAAACAGGGGTGTTGTCTTCTTAGTGAAACATGTTTTACTAATGATACAGATCTAGGTTCATCTTTTCCATGTAGTAAATATTACAGGGAAATTCTCCTAATGCACAATCCAGCTAGGAGTCTGTAATGTACAGTACAGTTCTGGGTATTTTTTCTTGGTATTAATTGTTGGTATTTCCCTCTGCTTTATGTTTGGGCAAAGTCATGTACAGATCATTACCTGTATTTCCCAGTCATAGTAGTAGTAATATATGAGATATAAACTGTAAGATGTAAATTACGAATATGAGTCGCCACTGAGGTCTTCCATGACTATATAATCGGGGCTCCCCCCACATTACTACTGCAGTAGAGGAACTCTTTTTTAAGTGGTAGTTTATATACTACTAACTTACATGTAACATATGTGTTAACATTTTGGGATTAAACGTTCCAGAATGCTGCAGTGTTTTGGAGGTGGGAGCATGATGTGAGGAGAAGTCAGAGTCATGTCTGTGATTGACAGCTGAAATGAAAGAAAAAGTATCTGAAACGTCAATAACAGGTTAGATTTATTAACGCAGACCTATACATGAGAAATGTCATATGTAATATGTGCTGTCTGGGAACTTGCATGACGATATCTATAAGAGACGGCATACCATAATTGTTCTGTGAATGGCTTTTACAGACCAGTAACTTTTCTCTTAATATTTTATGCTTTTATTAAACTCTTCGTTTTATTTCAGTGCATCTAACACAAGCTGATGCAATGAGATAAGGTTACGAAGCATTTCCACATGCAATTGAACAAGATAGCAAATTCCTGCTTTGTCAGAGACGCATGTGTAATAAACGCAGACTGAACGCACTTAACGCATATGAAACGCATAAATAAATGCAGTGCAGTGTATGGGCCTTATCCAGAGTTGGATACATTTGTGCTCCGAACATTCACAGAAGACATATGCAAAAAAAGCGAATGTATCTCAAGATGCCTCCAACTCAAAAACGGTAGTATTGGCAATAGGCGTACAAGTGTGTATACCTAGCAATAACAGTGTTAGTAGTAAATGCTAAAGTCGTATTACCCTATTAGTACATAATATAATAATGTCATGAAGAGACACTATTGTTGCTAAGGCAAAAGTTGGAATTCTGTAAGATGTAATTCAATGCAAACACCCCCACACCTGATGTTTAAGTCTTTAAAAAAAGTAGTCCAAATGCACGTGACAAATAAGCAACACAAAAAGAGAGCCGCAACTTGATATAATATAGCTGCATTGCTATTTAATGAAGTAATATTAGGTTCCAACAGCCAATCTGCAGTGGATAGATAGATCAATGTGTATCGTTACACCACTTAGATCACACCTTCTAAGAGGAATATCTGGGGATGTGTCTATGATGTCTGATTGTGTCGAACTTATCGCCTTTGTTCTACATCACTAGGCACCTTTTGCTTCTTACGAAAATGTGTATATTACGCAAAAAAAATGGCTTATAGTTAACTCTAAATGTGCCCCAATAAGCATTTTTACTTGTGTTTTAAAAGGTATTAGAAAGCTCACTACAACACCAGTTGTATGTAGCGCAGTGTATGACACAGGGAGGTATTAATACTGGAATAAGCAGTGTGACATTTTCTCTTAACTTCACTAGAAGTATTAACAAAGGGAAATTTCACAGGGTGTAAAGAACAAGCTCCGTAATGAAATGGAAGTATCATCATCAGCAGCAACAGCAGCTATTTATATAGCGCCACTAATTGTGCAGCGCTGTACAGAGAACTCACTCACATCAGTCCCTGCCCCATTGGAGCTTACAGTCTAAATTCCCTACTATACACACAACCTGGGATAGACTATGGGCAATTTAACCTACTAGCAGCGAATTAACCTACTAGTATGTTTTTGGTGTCTCACACCTTTACAAATACATTGGTTTTGTATTGATTTTGATATATTTTCTTGCGAGAAGGAAGAGAGGTGTCAAGTAAGATGGATAAATGAATAAATGCTATTTGCATAAAGGCACAGTAGGTAGCACAGGATAATCCTCTCTTCCCTCTATACCCTGATGAAATAGTGATCTGACCAGCTGTCATCTTACTTTGGGATCTGCAGGCATGGCAGCTGATTCACTATTGTCTGATGACATGATACCTCTCGGTGGGGTAATAACAGTTGTCACTCCACCCTGGCTGTGTCACCGCAGAGGATCATTCACGCCTGTTTGGATGCTTATGCAATAAATGATGCTGGTTACATTAGGTGGTGAAGATCCGCTTCCTATTCGTGACAAACATTCCTTTACATCTCTGTATTTGTGTAACACGCGTCTCTCACCTCCTCTAACAACAAAGCAAACTGGAGCTCCGTGTGCCAACTCGGCCTGTGGCATCCGCCAGCACCAACCTTCTACTAAACTATAATGGTTTCAAGTGTCGTACAACAAGGTGTTTGTATGACAGGAAAAGTCATTAGTCCGGCTCAGAATCACATTCCTGTCTACTGTCAAATCTAGCTCCGTTCTTTGTAGCTAGTGAAGGAGAATAAAACAAGCAAGGAATGTACACTTCACAGTTACTATAGCTAAGATGATGCAATGTCTCCATCGTGCTGCTGATTATGTATAAGGTGTTACTACAATTTCCCTCATTGCCAAAAACTCAGTATATGGCCCCAAAGGGAGGAATGTGTCTCTCGCTCTTTTTTCTATCTCTCCTGTACTAAGACTCTCTGGATCTCCCATTCTCAAGACACATGTAATACAGACAGTCCCGGTGTCCCCTCACTCTCAGGACACATGTAATACAGACAGTCCCGGTGTCCCCTCACTCTCAGGACACATGTAATACAGACAGTCCCGATGTCCCCTCACTCTCAGTACACATGTAATACAGACAGTCCTGGTGTCCCCTCACTCTCAGGACACATGTAATACAGACAGTCCCGGTGTCCTCTCACTCTTAGGACACATGTAATACAGACAGTCCCGGTGTTCCCTCACTCTCAGGACACATGTAATACAGACAGTCCCGGTGTCCCCTCACTCTCAGGACACATGTAATACAGACAGTCCCGATGTCCCCTCACTCTCAGTACACATGTAATACAGACAGTCCCGATGTCCCCTCACTCTCAGGACACATGTAATACAGACAGTCCCGTGTCCCCTCACTCTCAGGACACATGTAATACAGACAGTCCCGATGTCCCCTCACTCTCAGGACACATGTAATACAGACAGTCCCGTGTCCCCTCACTCTCAGGACACATGTAATACAGACAGTCCCGGTGTCCCCTCACTCTCAGGACACATGTAATACAGACAGTCCCGATGTCCCCTCACTCTCAGGACACATGTAATACAGACAGTCCCGGTGTCCCCTCACTCTCAGGACACATGTAATACAGACAGTCCCGATGTCCCCTCACTCTCAGTACACATGTAATACAGACAGTCCCGATGTCCCCTCACTCTCAGGACACATGTAATACAGACAGTCCCGTGTCCCCTCACTCTCAGGACACATGTAATACAGACAGTCCCGGTGTCCCCTCACTCTCAGGACACATGTAATACAGACAGTCCCGATGTCCCCTCACTCTCAGGACACATGTAATACAGACAGTCCCGGTGTCCCCTCACTCTCAGGACACGTGTAATATAGACAGTCCCAGTGTCCCCTCACTCTCAGGACACATGTAATACAGACAGTCCCTGTGTCCCCTCACTCTCAGGACACATGTAATACAGACAGTCCCGGTGTCCCCTCACTCTCAGGACACATGTAATACAGACAGTCCCGATGTCCCCTCACTCTCAGGACACATGTAATACAGACAGTCCCAATGTCCCCTCACTCTCAGGACACATGTAATACAGACAGTTCTGGTGTCCTCTCACTCTCAGGACACATGTAATACAGACAGTCCCAGTGTCTCCTCACTCTCAGGACACATGTTATACAGACAGTCCCGGTGTCCTCTCACTCTCAGGACACATGTAATACAGACAGTCCTGGTGTCCTCTCACTCTCAGGACACATGTAATACAGACAGTCCTGGTGTCCTCTCACTCTCAGGACACATGTAATACAGAGAGTTCCGATGTCCCCTCACTCTCAGGACACATGTAATACAGACAGTCCTGGTGTCCTCTCACTTTTAGGACACATGTAATACAGACAGTCCCGGTGTCCCCTCACTCTCAGGACACATGTAATACAGACAGTCCACGTGTCCTCTCACTCTCAGGACACATGTAATACAGACAGTCCTGGTGTCCCCTCACTCTCAGGACACATGTAATACAGACAGTCCTGGTGTCCCCTCACTCTCAGGACACATGTAATACAGACAGTTCCGATGTCCCCTCACTCTCAGGACACACGTAATATACAGACAGGTAATGGCTTCTGCTGTGAGGTGGGTTTGGAGTAGTACTGGGAATAGTCTTCCGTTTCCACAAATGGTGAATGAGGTGAATATTCTGTGTTACAGTTTGCAACTTTTGATAATCTCTATAATAATTAGAGATGGTCACTGACCCCCGTGTTTTGGTTTTGGATTCGGTTTTGGATCTGGATTACCGTCGTGTTTTGGTTTTGGTTTTGGATTTGCAAAACCGCCATTGCGTGTTTTGGTTTTGGTTTTGGTTTTGTTTTGCTATTTTGTTGGAAAATCAATGTTTTTGGGCCTAAAATAACCCAATTTAGTGCTCCAACTGTTTTAGAGATAAGTAATCTAATTGTTGAGGTAATAAATCATCCAAAAAAACTGTTTAATTCTTCGCTGGTAGGCCAGCATTTATTCTACACACAAAACAGATTGTCTTCCTCTCCATCTATGCATATTGGCAATGCAGCCATCGTCTTTGGCTGTATATTACACCCTACACTTATAGTTAAATATGTAAAGAAATGGAAAAAGGCAGTTTGCTTTCTGTCTCTATAGGCCCCCCTCCACTTGTTTAAAAAAAACAAAAAATTCAGCCATGGAGAAAGCCAGTTTGGTTTCTGTCTCTCTAGGCCCCCCTCCACTTGTATAAAATACAAAAAAATTCAGCCGTTATAAACTGTACAATATTATGAGAAATGGTCAAAGCCAGTTTGGGGTCACTCTGTCTATGACACCCTACCCTTAAGGATAAATTGCCCTAACAGCAGCCTTTCAAGATGGTACGTGATATGGAAATGCCACAAGTCCCTTTCCTCTTTGGGGGTAGATTGCACCCTACACTTACATAGAAAGTTTTAAAAAGATGTTATCGTCATCATCTTCAGCTTCATCCTCACACTCATCAGTGTGTACGTCATCATCACAGACTATCAATTCATCGCCGCTTGAATCCGCCATTAGAGAACAGTCAGTGCTAGGATGTCTTGGATGGTGAAGGCCTTCCTCGTGGAAGATGTAGTTCATTTTTATAAACATAATTTTCTCCACATTTTTGGGAAGTAACCTTCTACAGCGATCACAGACTAAGTTCCCTGCTGTGCTGAACACTCGTTCAGAGTACACACTGGAGGGTGGGCAGCTTAGATATTGCAAAGCAAGTTTGTACATGGGTTTCCAAATGGCCTGCTTTTCTTCCCAGTAAGGAAAGGGACTGTCTGACATTTCCATATCAACTACCTCTTGAAAGTAATCCTCCACCATCCTTTGCATGTTTATACTCGTATTGGATGGAGTTATGGGCAAAGTGACACATTTTTTTGAAAAATCCTTCAAACCAGCCCAGGGGGTAAATGTATGAATCTCCGGATTCTTCATCTCCGGCGTGTTCAGCCTCTCCAGCGCTTAAATTTAAAGCGGCGCTGCATTGTAAAGGGAAGTTTCCCTTTACAATGCAGCGCCGCTTTAAATTTAAGCGCTGAAGAGGCTGAACACGCCAGAGATGAAGAATCCGGAGATTCATACATTTACCCCCAGATGTTAAATTGTTCTGGTCTGCCCCCTGCGTCTTCCCTGCTTCTTTTTGGGAAATTTAATTTTTTACGAGCAGCAGCAGCTTGAGATAGGGAAGGAGGACACGTCGTCAAGCCGAGGCCCAGTTCAGCGGCCAACTTGCTGAGCAATAGCTCCTTGCAAAAGTTCACATCTCGCTCATTTACAAGTAAAGACTCAATGTAGCTTTTAAACCTTGGATCAAGCACAGTGGCCAAAACGTACTGATCCGAGTTCAAGATCTTAATAACTCGAGGATCATTGTGAAGCGAATTAAGTACTTGATCGACAAGGCCAACATACTTTGCTGAATTGCTTGCTTTCAGCTCCTCCTTCATTTTCTCAAGCTGCTTTTCCAATAGTCTAATTAAAGGAATGACTTGGCTCAAACTAGCAGAGTCTGCACTCACCTCACACGTCACAACTTCAAATGGTTTCAGCACCTTGCACAGCACTGAAAGGATTCCCCACTGTGCAAGAGTGAAATACATCCACCCTCCTTTCCCAATGTCATGGCTTGTGCAATATGCTTGGATGGCTTTGCGCTGTTCCTCCATCCTCTGAAGCATGTACAGGGTGGAATTCCACCTAGTTACCACCTCTTGCTTAAGTTGGTGGCAGGGCAAGTTAAACTGCTCTTGGAGCTGCTGTAATCTCCTACATGCTGTGGCTGAATGCCTGAAATGGCCTGAAATTTTATGGGCCACCGAAAGCATCTCCTGCACCTCACGGTTATTTCGTAGGAAGCTCTGCACCACCAAGTTGATGGTGTGAGCAAAACAGGGAATGTGTTGGAAATCACCCAGCTGTAATGCTCGCACTATATTGTTGGCGTTATCAGAAAGGACATACCCTGGGGAGAGTCCGAGTGGTATAAGCCATGCATCAATCACATCTCTCAGTTTGCGTAACAAATTGTCAGCCATATGCCTGTTAGTGAAGCCGGTGATACAAAGAGTGGCCTGCCTGTGACAAATGTTACGTAGTGGTGTACATGCTGCTGCTGTTCCTGCTGGTGAAGGTGAATGACCAACCCAGTGGGCTGTCACAGTCATATAGTCTTTGGTTTGGCCACTTCCACTTGTCCACATATCTGTGGTTAAGTGAACAGTGGGCAGAATGGCATTTTTCAGCGCAATCTCTACATTTTTACACACTTTTTGGTATAGTTGTGGAATTGCTTTACGGGAGAAATGGTGTCGCGATGGAATTCTGTAACGCGGACACAAAACCTCAATTAACTGAAAAACCAGCTGCGTTTATTGTGGAGATTGGACGCAGATCTAACACTAACATTGCAGCCACGGCGTCTGTGATTCGCTTGGCGACTGGGTGACTGCTGTCATATTTGCTTCCCCTCGCAAATGATTGTTTCACAGTTAATTGCTGAAATGTAGGACTGCTCATTTTTTTGACCTGCCTCTGGGCTGACGATTCACCCCCAGCAGCAGCAACAGCAGCAGCAGTGGGACTAACGCTTTCTTCAGAGGAATCGATAATAGTGCAGGAGTCATCCAGCCTTAAGTGGGATGCCGGGCTAACTCAGAGCGCTACTGAGGATATTGATGAGGATGGTGTGGTGGGTGTATTTTGTAGCCGTCGGGATGTCGGTGAGTGGAGGGTCTTAGCTGATGATGGAGTGCTTGTATTTTTTTGGGAAGAACTTTCAGCTTTTCCCAACACTTTGCCATGAACTCTCGTTAAATGGCGTAACATAGACGAGGATCCAAGATGGTTAAGGTCCCTCCCTCGACTGACTGTGGCTTGACATACACTACAAATGGCTATACAATTGTTGTCTGGATTTGGGTAGAAATAATTACACACATAAGAAGTGGATTTTTTTGTTTTATGCCCAGGCATGACAATGGCCTTTTTCTTATCACGTGCCAGAACTGCTGCCACTGGTGCAGGACTTACACAAACAACCTCATCCTCATCAACATCCTCATTAGCGCCCTCGTCGCCTTCACAAATCTCCCCCTCATCCTCTTCTAATTCCAAAGTGGCATCCTCAATTTGGGTATCACCGGCTACACTCGGGCTATTAAGGCACACATTAACAGAATGCTCACGATTAGACATCCCACTGTTGGATGGACTCTCCACAGGGATTGTTGTCATTTGTGAATCAGAGCAAACATTCTCCTCTAATGCCTTACTGTTATCTTGCAGCTCGGCTTTGACGCGTAACAGTAGTTGTGCACCAATTGTAGGCTGGGTAACTTTTTGGGATCTGCCACTAATAGTCAAAGGTTAAGGCCTCATTCTCTCTTTGCCACTGCATGTGTAGAATGGCATGCTTGCAATTTTTTTTTTATCGTCACTTAACTTTTGCTCAGTTGCACTTCTTTTTTGCTTCAATACAGTAAATTTTTTTTGGGTTTTTGTTTTTTGCACTAATTTGGAAACACTCTGTTGTTTGACATCGCCTTGGCCAGATGACGTACTGGGAACATTAACATCAGGACTGGTGACAGAACCTGGTTGCTCATTCTGATCATATGTGGACTGCTTTGAATGCATTCTGAGCGCAAAGCACTGGGGAGTGCTAAAAATTATTTGGTAGATACTGCTGACAGTTATGACTTTTGACAGCCAGAAATATTTATGCACAATTATGGGGGACACCCCAAAAGCACAGAGGAGTGCTAAAAATTATTTGGTAGATACTGCTGACAGATATGACTTTTGACAGGCAGAAATATTTATGCACAATTATGGGGGACACCCCAAAAGCACTGGGGAGTGCTAATAATTAGTTGATAGATACTGCTGACAGATATGACTTTTGACAGCCAGAAATATTTATGCACAATTATGGGGGACACCCCAAAAGCACTGAGGAGTGCTAAAAATTATTTGGTAGATACTGCTGACAGATATGACTTTTGACAGCCAGAAATATTTATGCACAATTATGGGGGACACCCCAAAAGCACAGAGGAGTGCTAAAAATTATTTGGTAGATACTGCTGACAGATATGACTTTTGACAGCCAGAAATATTTATGCACAATTATGGGGGACACCCCAAAAGCACTGGGGAGTGCTAACAATTAGTTGGTAGATACTGCTGACAGATATGACTTTTGACAGCCAGAAATATTTAATGCACAAATATGGGGGACACCCCAAAAGCACTGGGGAGTGCCAAATATTAACAAAAAATAATAAACCTCTATCCTCCTCTCTTCTCTAGCGATTTTTGTTAGAGCAATTGCAAGAAGAATATTGGATTCTCTGTCCATGCTCGAGAGTACCGAGCTTCTCAGCTCGGTACTCGGATACCCAAAGTTCGGGTGGGTTCGGTTCTCGGGGAACCGGACCCGCCCATCTCTAATAATAATAAGCGCTAATATTAATATTTTCTGATATGTGGGCGCTCCTTCTCATATTTCTGGATACAAATAATCATATACTTACCAACTTTGGATATCTCGCCTTTGGGAGAGGAGATCTCGATTATATGTCTTAAAGGCGTGGCCAAATTGCCCATTAGGCCTCGCCCCTCTGCTAAACAGTACCAATTTTGGCCTACTACAGCTGGGGGCAGGGCCAGGGCGACGCGATTAACCCTTCCCCACCCACTTCACCAACAACGAGGGCAGGATACGAGAGGTCACCCTACTCTCCCGGGAGTCAGCGAGAACTCCCAAATATTCTAGAGTCTCACGGAAATTCCGGAAAAGTAGGCAACTATAAGTTTTCATCGGACAGTTACAATAACCACAGATACTAAACATAGGGACACAGGATGTACTACTAACTCATGCTGGGTTTAGACAGAGTATGGCCCAACAGACCAAACATTGAAACAGAAGGGGTTTAGATCATAGTTGCCTACTCTCCTGGAATGTCCGGGAGACTCCTGAAGTTCTGGGAGTCCTCCTGGACTCCTAGAAGAGAGGCCAATTCTCCCGGATCCCAGCCAGCTCTGTAAATTAAATGGAGTGGGCGGGGCTTAATGATACTGTGCACACGTCATCGTGGCCCCACCCCGTTTTAATTGGTCCAAAATAGTGATGGCAGTTTTGGGGCTAATGACACAATTTTTTGAGCCCCGCTCCCACACACCCACCTGCCCCCTGGACTTCCCGGGGAAACACGTTCACTATTTTGGCAAGTATGGTTTAGGTGCAAATACAGGAGCATTGAAAGATACAGTGTGATACTCATGGTGTGACGTTTACTCGGGGCTGGTAAGAGGCTATAACATCCCCCTCCCCAGTCATAGCTGATCACATAGGAGAATTTCCTAGAATTCTATCTAAATCCTGCATGTCTGCTGCAGATCAGGCCTGGCTGCCTTCCTAAAGAAAATTCCACTAATGTGAGAATTTGGCAGCGCTGTGAAACGTGAGATCTGGGCGGGAGGGACCGAGAAACCTCAAAGGGATGAAAAGTTTGGATAGCGGAGATTTTCATAGAGGTATTTCTGTAACTGGCTGATCTGCATTTACATTGCTGGATAATCGTCTGCCATTATCCGGCTGGTTACGGCTAACATGATGCAACATTGGTGCCATATTACCAGGTATAGACAAGGTGGAACATGCACAGGGTTTGGAACAGGAAATCCCTTTTATTCCCACAAAACTGTCATCTCTTTAACACCTCGGCTGCCAGACTGCTGCAAAATGTGCAGAGTGGGCTGCACGAGTATACTGTGTATTATCAATAACAGATTGAGGGAAAACTGCTGAAATAGGCAGAGCTGGAAATCATGGCCTGCGTGTAGTGCTAGACTTCAATATAAGAGAATTTACAATGATTTGTGTTCTATACAAGTGGTAATAATATATCATTTATTACTGTAGATTTTAGGGTTTGCACTGGGTGATTCAGTGTCTCCCACAGACTGATAGTGAAAATACCTGTCCTGGGAACTTAATACATCTATGGGGCGAGGAGGCACATTCCTCTTTAGGTAACTCAAATGAACCCGTCCTCTTCAGAGCTGGCACATTAAACAGCGGTGAAGGAAAAGCTTAAGAGATTCTCCAGCCGAAAGAAGAATGTAATGTTGGAGGCGTTCACATAAAAAATCAGATTTACTTCCTGAGTTTTCCACGTTCCCCAGACCCATCAGTCTTGTGGCCCTATACTCCTCTCTGTACTCCCACCACTCCACCTGATCCACACAAGTCAAGCGGTTGTCGATGCCCCTCCCCTCTGAACCTCCCAGTCACATGACAGAGCAGAGTGGGGTGGGAGAATAGCAGGCGTCAAGAGGGGGTGGGGATCCTATCAGTTCTGGCAAACATTTGTACTTTGGAGTGAACTTTGGTATATCAATCTCCATTTATCATTTGAACTTGTTTAATTCCACACAAAAATATAGTTTTACTGGTCGAGGGAGGGAGTTAATAATGCAGCTGCTCCCTTAGGGGGGTGTTACCCTCCTTTTTCTAATCATGGCACCGTCCAGTTATTAAGTATATTAGATTGTCTATAGCACATTGTCTGCAGATTAGGACACATTACCATGTTTTCATGAACATTGGCCTAAACAAAATGGCCGCAGTCACTTTTCTCTCTAGTGTATTATTTATACAGCTTTGTATCTAGTGCTCTAGTGTTTGTGTGACTTAGAGAATAGAGACAGTAACTGTCCTGTTATCACTACAGTCTGATGTCAGCGCTGGGTGAGTAACTACAGCACTAAGTTTAATAGTTTTATTATAATTGGGTGTGAGAGGAGATTAATATTAGATTTATAGTGATATTAATTTGGTCAGATGTATGTAAAGCAGTGATCACATTAATGTGCAGCTTACTTTATGCCTCATTTATTTTTATGTAACATTTTATTCATACTTGCCAACTCTCCCGGAATGTCCGGGAGACTCCCGCATTTTGCAAGAGTCTCCCGGACTCCTGGGCGAGTGTGGCAATCACCCGAATTCTGCCCACTTCACTAGGAAGTGCCCCACTTCCTAGTGAAGTGGGCAGAATTAGATCCCAAACAGTGAATTCCCGGTGAATTGCGGCGTTTGGCTCCGCCCCCGCTGTCAAATGATGCGTTTGCGTCATGCCGTCATAGGGGGCGGGGCCAAAATGACACGATTTCGGCCATCCCGCCCCCCTCACGCCCCCCCTCCACTGGCTGGCTCCCGGAAGGGAGCTGAAGAAAGTCGGCAAGTATGATTTTATTAAATTTATGTACATTTTACTGTTCTATTTCTAGTTTCCATATCTGACTGCAGCACTTCTGCCTAATATCTGTTTTGTATGCAGTTGCAAATTGTTTTGCTATGCAGAATGTATGGACACTGCACAGTTTAACTTCTCTTTATGTCATTCTATGCTGTAAATATATACACTGCACAGTACCACTTCTATTTATGTCATGTTTATAGTGTACATTTGTACTCTGCACAGTACCACTCCTATTTATGTTAATTCTCATGCTGTATATTTGAGTAAATCTCCCCTGACCATATACCGCCAAAAGTATCCAAAGCTCAGCGGCGGCCATATTTAAAAAAAATACCATTAAAGTTAAGCTTAAAATATTAAAATCAGTTAGGATTACTGTTTTTTTTTTTTGGATACCCCCTTCCCCCCTCTCCTGTGTTTGCCCCTGTAATGACCCAATTAAGCTTCTGTTCCACCTTGTATCTTACACTCTGTGGCAGAACTTGGATTCAAAGCACAGGCATTTCCCGTGAGGATGTGGAGTTTTTGTGACAGGCTCTTTTGGTGTCCAGAAGCAGGTAAAACTGGGACTGTTTAGAGGGATGCATATACTACCTCCTATAGGTCCCTCTTTTAGTAAGGACAAATGCTCTTTTTGACCAAATCCCCTTACTCTATTTTACTTCCAAACTGTCCCTTGTCTGCTCCTGACCTAGACCTCTTAATGGCTAATCTCTTCCGGCTGCAAAATGTCCATATAATCACATGCAAACTGCGTATGGTGTTCATTTTATTACTCTGTATAAGTGAAGGATAATAATACTCTGTAGTTGTAATACCTGTGTATTATAAACTGCGCTTTCTGTGATAGAAAAATACGCCCTGTAACTGCCATCTGTTGTGTTCGGCATCGGAGCTGATCTCACCGGACGTACAGTGACCGGTCTGAGGATAGGAAACGATTGTGGAACAGAAACTTTGAGGTGATGTTTCCCCCAAAGTTTTCAGTTTAAAAAAATCATATTTTTGCCTATTTCATCTTCTGATTTTACTAGGAAGCAGCACTTTTCCCTGCACTAGTTTCATGTACCTCTCCCTTTCCGCCTCAAGTTAGTATATATGTGAAGCTTCCTCAGACCAGACGTCAGGCCGCTGCTTTACATGACATTATTTCCTGTGAAATCTCAATTTTATGCTAACAAAAAGTTTTTCTGGCTGAGGCAGAAAAACGTTTTATGTCAGACCTCTCTTACAGAAAGAGATCTCCACTGTTTTATAAACATTTCATAGGTAAGTACTTTAACATCATATTCACACTGATTGCTATACAGCTTTCTAAATATGCCCAAATCTGTGGTATCATAAGAATAATATAATGTAACTTATAACTACTGCTGTTTTTGTTATGTTTTCTTATAGCAGTGAAGCTAAAAACTTTTCAGTTTTGTGTCACGTGCGCAAACCAGCAAATAAATTAATAACTCTTATTTCTCCAGACTGGTATCGTCCGGGCAGTGATAGAAACATAATACTTTTCTCCACAAAAATAAACTTTTGTTAATAAATAGGCCCCTACATCTCTGATTAGGTTATCTATGATTAGGGCAGGATGTGTCAGTGAGTTACAAAGATGTTGCTCACAGCAATTACCTCTGCTCAGACGGTTCGTGGAGTCACAATGTTCACTTTTCTACCAATTTTCAGTAAGTTTAATGAAGGTTGGCACCACTGTGGTGCCAGATGAAGACACAGTAATAGTGATAGCCCTCTGTCACTATTCCTCCTAACCTCAGCCCTCTGTCACTATTCTCCTAACCTTAGCCCTCTGTCACTATTCTCCCTAACCTCAGCCCTCTGTCACTATTCTCCTAACCTCAGCCCTCTGTCACTATTCCCCTAACCTCAGCCCTCTGTCACTATTCTCCCTAACCTCAGCCCTCTGACACTATTCTCCCTAACCTCAGCCCTCTGACACTATTCTCCCTAACCTCAGCCCTCTGACACTATTCCTCCTAACCTCAGCCTCTGTCACTATTCCCCCTAACCTCAGCCCTCTGACACTATTCCCCTAACCTCAGCCCTCTGTCACTATTCCCCTAACCTCAGCCCTCTGTCACTATTCTCCTAACCTCAGCCCTCTGTCACTATTCTCCTAACCTGAGCCCTCTGTCACTATTTCCCTAACCTCAGCCCTCTGTCACTATTCCCCTAACCTCAGCCCTCTGTCACTATTCCCCTAACCTCAGCCCTCTGTCACTATTCCTCCTAATCTCAGCCCTTTGTCATTATTCCCCTAACCTGAGCCCTCTGTCACTATTCTCCTAACCTGAGCCCTCTGTCACTATTCTCCTAACCTCAGCCCTCTGTCACTATTCTCCTAACCTCAGCCCTCTGTCACTATTCTCCTAACCTGAGCCCTCTGTCACTATTCCTCCTAACCTCAGCCCTCTGTCACTATTCCCCTAACCTCAGCCCTCTGTCACTATTCCTCCTAACCTCAGCCCTCTGTCACTATTCCCCTAACCTCAGCCCTCTGTCACTATTCCTCCTAACCTCAGCCCTCTGTCACTATTCCTCTAACCTCAGCCCTCTGACACTATTCTCCTAACCTGAGCCCTCTGTCACTATTCCTCCTAACCTCAGCCCTCTGTCACTATTCCCCTAACCTCAGCCCTCTGTCACTATTCCCCTAACCTCAGCCCTCTGTCACTATTCCTCCTAACCTCAGCCCTCTATCACTATTCCCCTAACCTCAGCCCTCTGTCACTATTCTCCTAACCTCAGCCCTGTCTACCTCTAACTCTAAACAATGAGAGTCCCTATTTTTGGACCATACATATATGCGTTTTTAAATTGAGAGCTAACTTACCAAGACAAACTCCAAACTCCTCCATATGACAATATGACTCCAACAACGCAGCTCCAGGGAAGATCACCAGCTCGAGGTGTCACAGAGCAGAGACAGAGGAGTGACAGCGCAGAGACAGAGGAGTGACAGCTCTAAGACAGAGGAGTGACAGCTCAGAGACAGACACACACAGGAGACTCCGCAGAGCCTATGGGAGTAACTTTTGGAGGACTTGAATAAGGTGGAAAAGTGGGGATATTCCAAAGATTTGACTGACATCCAGAGGATTCCGCTAGATATCCTATATGCTGAGAACATCAGGATCTCTGGTAGGAATCCATTTCTACTATTTCCCACGGATGGTGATGGGAAGGGTTCAATTACTTTGAAGGAGATTACATCTATGGCACAGAAATAATCACCCTATTATAAGAACAGAACTGTGATTATGGACTGTTGTTAATTATTTGTTTTCCATGGGAACTTTTATGCGCTGAATGTCCTAATGTTTTGTTATTACTGACAATATGACTCCAGCACTCTCCATCAACTACTGACACCATAACATGCCTCTCAAACAAACAATGCAGTATTGGAAGTCGCTCAATCAATCTATAGGTTCATAGCAGGTGCTTGAAAGGGTGGGGTTATCCTGCAAGGAACAAATACAGAAAACTTGTCCAGAAAACTTGAAAAAGTAAACTTACAAATTTTTTTACTCAAGGTTCATTAATGAATCAGGACCATGATCTCTAACTACCCTCCACTCATTGCCCCCCCCCCCCCCCCCCCCAAACAGCTATAGCAACCCCAGTGCTGTCAGTCTAGGTACTAGCAAAATGGGGGACAAAAGTGTGGGGGCAAAAAGCGTGGGGTCCCGGCAATTTTGCTATTACCAGCACTAGGCTTTCCCAGCCTGGGCTGGTAGCACTTTAGCAGGGGGTCCCACACCATAGCTGCCAAGGCATGCTGGCACTTGGGGAACCACCAACATGCCCTGGCACCCAGGGCCCACTGGGACTTGTATTGCACCAAAGAAAGATGTGAATAAAAAAAATACTGTAAAAATGATTTTAGTTGAAATAAAAACACCCACACGCTACTTCATTCACCCTCTTTATTGCGGAGCTACATCCAGAGTCATCATCTGTATATAATCCAAGGATCTTTGGCTTGGCAAAATGAAAAACCCTAATACACAACGCAATACTAGCTCCTAAGAGCTCCCAGCATAAATGAGCTGTTGTTGGGGTTCAATCACACATATAAAATGAGGAATTCATAAGGCTTGAACTCAAGCCCCATGTTTTATGTAAAACTGTTACGTGTAAGAGACAATTTGCACCGTAAGCTATTATGACCTAGTCTTGCATTGAGTATGAGGTTTTTTATTTGCCAATCCAAGGGGCTGGTTTGGCATTATGGTTGGAGGACCCCAAGCTGCCACCAGTCTAGGCTGGCAGAGCCTGGTGCTGGTAATAGTAAAATAAGGGGCACCCCACGCTTTGTGTCACCCTGATTAGGCTACTACCAGCCTAGGCTGGTAGCACTAGGGCTGGTTAAGCTGTTTGGGGAAGGGAGACAAGTATTTTTATTTTTTTTACATTTCTTGACTTTTTTTTTCACATATATTTTACATCTCGTGATTTCTGATGACATTGTGAATGTAGACATTTTCAATGTCATCTTTTCATACCCAACTCCAGATTAGAGATTTGACATTAAGAGACACAGGAAGTGAAGTTATGTAAATGGAAGTTAAGGCAGTGATTGAAAAATGGAAAACAAGATTACCATATAGACTGTAAGCTCCCATGAGCAAGACCCTCATATATTCCTGGCTTCACTATTCTTTGTTACCGCCTCAACATTATCTTTCCTGTCCACATCCCACCTCAATATCATCTCTTTGTGCTCTATTCTATATTATCACATCCCCACCTCAATATCATCTCTCTGTGCTCTATTCTATATTATCACATCCCCACCTCAATATCATCTCTATGTGCTCTATTCTATATTATCACATCTCCCACCTCAATATCATCTCTCTGTGCTCTATTCTATATTATCACCTCCCCACCTCAATATCATCTCTATGTGCTCTATTCTATATTATCATCTCCCCCAGCAATATATCATCTCTCCTGCCCTATTCTATATTATCACATCCCCACCTCAATATCATCTCTATGTGCTCTATTCTATATTATCACATCCCCACCTCAATATCATCTCTATGTGCCCTATTCTATATTATCACCTCCCCCACCTCAATATCATCTCTCTGTGCTCTATTCTATATTATCACCTCCCCACCTCAATATCATCTCTATGTGCTCTATTCTATATTATCACATCCCCACCTCAATATCATCTCTCTGTGCTCTATTCTATATTATCACCTCCCCCACCTCAATATCATCTCTCTGTGCTCTATTCTATATTATCACCTCCCCACCTCAATATCATCTCTATGTGCTCTATTCTATATTATCACATCCCCACCTCAATATCATCTCTATGTGCCCTATTCTATATTATCACCTCCCCCACCTCAATATCATCTCTCTGTGCTCTATTCTATATTATCACATCCCCACCTCAATATCATCTCTCCCTCCCCTATTCTATATTATCACCTCCCCCACCTCAATATCATCTCTCTGTGCTCTATTCTATATTATCACATCCCCACCTCAATATCATCTCTCCCTCCCCTATTCTATATTATCACCTCCCCACCTCAATATCATCTCTATGTGCTCTATTCTATATTATCACATCCCCACCTCAATATCATCTCTCTGTGCTCTATTCTATATTATCACCTCCCCCACCTCAATATCATCTCTCTGTGCTCTATTCTATATTATCACCTCCCCACCTCAATATCATCTCTATGTGCTCTATTCTATATTATCACCTCCCCACCTCAATATCATCTCTCTGTGCTCTATTCTATATTATCACCTCCCCCACCTCAATATCATCTCTATGTGCTCTATTCTATATTATCACATCCCCACCTCAATATCATCTCTCTGTGCTCTATTCTATATTATCACCTCCCCCACCTCAATATCATCTCTCTGTGCTCTATTCTATATTATCACCTCCCCACCTCAATATCATCTCTATGTGCTCTATTCTATATTATCACCTCCCCACCTCAATATCATCTCTCTGTGCTCTATTCTATATTATCACCTCCCCCACCTCAATATCATCTCTATGTGCCCTATTCTATATTATCACATCTCCACCTCAATATCATCTCTCTGTGCTCTATTCTATATTATCACCTCCCCACCTCAATATCATCTCTATGTGCTCTATTCTATATTATCACATCCCCACCTCAATATCATCTCTCTGTGCTCTATTCTATATTATCACATCCCCACCTCAATATCATCTCTATGTGCTCTATTCTATATTATCACATCCCCACCTCAATATCATCTCTCTGTGCTCTATTCTATATTATCACCTCCCCACCTCAATATCATCTCTCTGTGCTCTATTCT
Source organism: Mixophyes fleayi (assembly GCF_038048845.1). Taxonomy (NCBI): domain Eukaryota; kingdom Metazoa; phylum Chordata; class Amphibia; order Anura; family Limnodynastidae; genus Mixophyes; species Mixophyes fleayi. The sequence continues at coordinate 346,169,415 of NC_134404.1, read as the reverse complement.
ATATTATCACCTCCCCACCTCAATATCATCTCTCCCTCCCCTATTCTATATTATCACATCCCCACCTCAATATCATCTCTATGTGCCCTATTCTATATTATCACCTCCCCACCTCAATATCATCTCTATGTGCCCTATTCTATATTATCACCTCCCCACCTCAATATCATCTCTCTGTGCTCTATTCTATATTATCACCTCCCCACCTCAATATCATCTCTCCCTCCCCTATTCTATATTATCACATCCCCACCTCAATATCATCTCTTGATCATCTCTACCATATATGTAATCACTGAGAAACATGTTTCATATAACACAAGATGTCTCTGTATAGAAAGATACTAATGAATAGGAAAACTCAATAATAAATGACCCGCATTTGTTTTCTGTAGTCTTCCAATTTCTTAGTTGTTCCCCAAAATGTTCATAATTATGTCATATGTTTGGTAATTTCTAAATAGATGTATATTTATTATAATGCCATGAGCCAGGAATCCACAGCTCTCATTGGGGTAAATTTATCAAGCTGCGGGTATGAAATAGTGGAGATCAGCATCTCCAGTTTTTCAGACCCGCAGCTTAATAAATTGACCTCATTGTCTTACAAACCTACTGTACTTAAATACAACAGTTTAGCTGAAGAGAACCTCAGCGGTAACCAGCCCTGCAGTGCCCCCTGCTGGATGTCACAAGATCTACGTTTGCCCGTAGTGCTCTGCTGAGTGAGGGGACGCTGAGATTTCTCCGTAAAATTCTATTTTTTAATTTTTAAGAGAACGAGAAGCAACAAACCCATATGATATGTGATTAAATGGACGTAGCAGCCAGCTAATAAGACAGACTAGGTTATTTTGCAGAGGTGTGAACCCGCAGTGAGACATTATTTGACGTCTGCTTTAACTTTATGTCTTTGGGGGAAGTTTAGTGTGAGGTCAGGTAGGAGCCCTGTGAAATGATTGACTGCACCTATTTCCAGGTATATTACAGAATGTTCCGCGGTGTCTCATCACGTGAGGCTCTGACGGGACTTTGCCAGGAATTGAATTCCCCCCTATCATCATCATCAGCAGCTATTTATATAGCGCCACTAATTCCGCAGCGCTGTACAGAGAACTCACTCACATCAGTCCCTGCCCCATTGGAGCTTACAATCTAAATTCTCTAACATGCACACACACACAGACAGACAGAGAGAATAGGGTCAATTTGATAGCAGCCAATTAACTTACTTATATGTTTTTGGAGTGTGGGAGGAAACCGGAGCACCCGGAGGAAATCCACACAAACACAGGGAGAACATATAAACTCCACACAGATAAGGCCATGTTTAGGAATTGAACTCATGAACCCAGTGCTGTGGGGCAGAAGTGCTAACCACTGAGCCACCGTGCTGCGCTTATGAATAGAGCTGGGGATTATTCTATGGGGGAGGTTGGAGTAGCACTGGGAGCACTTAAAGCCATATTCTGTCCAGCGAAATGTGCGACATTTCACAGACAAAGGCGTAATTAGATTATTCTATATTTCATAGAACAGATTTGAAAATCGTGCTTTCTGTGTGAATGCCTTATAATTGCAATGTCCTCTGTCTTTTATAGTCAGGGATGTGAGCAGATTTATTTTTTGCTAATAGCATGCTCTTTAATAAACATATTGATATATTCTTCAATTCTGTCCTAACATAAATCACTTCTCACCCATTCCCATTTACCCCAGTGTTTACATGTCACTGGCTGTAATCTATAGTCTGAGTCACTAGTTTTCTTTCTCCACGTTCCTAGGAAATAAATATTATTGTAGATGCTCTATATCCAGAGTGTTGTCTAGGGACAATATTGTTTGCCTGTATTGCATTTCTACTTTTTCTGTGTTTGTGTAATTGACCTGGGGTCTCCGTAGAACTGCCTACGTTGGCTCTAGTTCTGCGAAAATGAAAAAGTAAAATGGCAACTGTTTCCTTGTTGAAGAGGGACGTGCTAGTGCCCAAATAACGTGCATTTAAAAAAAAAAATCACAATACTTTTGTTTTGCGTGCCTTAATAAATCAGGCCCAAGATGTTTATACTGAATCTCTCTTTTAGTAATAAAATGAGGGTGAAACAAGTGCTTACATAACAGTAATTTGGGAGAGTTGCAGTATTGAGGCGGATGGGTCATCGGAGCGCCGTAAAGCAGCTTAGACATAACTGTACCAACGCACGATGGCTGTTTGGCTGAACATGTATAGAGAAACAAAGCAACAATGAATCTACTTAAGATTAACTGAAGATTTTTATATGAACCCAGAAAATAGTCACTTTTACTGTAACTACCAATCGGACGGCACTATCCAGGTGTGAGCAATGTCTTGGGTGACGGTGCAGAGAGGGTTAAACCTCCAGCCAGCACGCCTCCTGAGCTATGGGTCTAGTGCGTGGCCCTTAAAACAGATGTCTCTGTGTAAAGATTTCAATCATCACAAAAGGCGCCATTACAGCTGTCATCAGAGAACACGATCTTTCTGATCCAAGACCAAATAGGATCTCCCGCTGACTAGACGTGTTTGTTATTAAAGGTACTGCTGCCTCCTTATCTCCTTAGCTTTCATCCCAATGTGGGTACTTCTCCCGTCACATGACACTAACACGGCAATAATACATCTCTCCCCATCAACCTGAGGAACAACGCACCAATCAGGTCTGTCAGGGACCAAGAACAACAAGTCACAAAGTTACCTGTCACCACCTGTGGAGCATTTATACATTAGGGACCTGATTCATCCAGGAATGCAAAGTGAATGCAATTTTCTTAATGTAACAAAATACAAGCAGATCTGAAGAGAATTTCCCATTTGAATCTGGCTATAATCACGCTCTGCTATACGTTTGCCGTCTATAGACGTACAGAACACACTGCAGGATACATACAATGGGCCTGATGTAGAGTCGGAGACAAGTCCAACTGAAGAGTACAAATTGCACTTTTAGCCAAGGATCCATCTCAGTTTGCAGATCTCCCTCATGCACCTCCCTGCACTTAGAGAGGTGGAACGGGGAAGGTAGTAGGCGAGCCTATTATTATTATCGTTTATTTGTAGGGCGGCACAAGGTTTTCGCAGCGCCGTACACAGTGCAAACAGTACACTATACAGGGTAGAACAGTACAGAACAATAAACACAAAGTACCAGTACTTCAGAAACTCCGGGTGGGCAAATACAGTAGAGACGGAGTAGAAGAACAGGTGTGGAGACTGGAGGGAAGAGGGCCCTGCTCATTCGAGCTTACATCTTAAGGGAGGGTAAACAAAGTCAGGCACAAAAAGGGAGCCAGTGAAGCAAAGGGGAGAGAAAAGAGGGGTCAGGGGAGGATGAGCAGAAGAGATGAGAGGTTAAGTGGATGGTTGGTAGGCCTTAAGGACCAGGTGAGTTTTAAGTGCCCGTTTGAAGGAGCACAGATTGGGAGAGAGACGGATGGAGCAAGGGAGGTCGTTCCAGTGAAGGGGGGCAGCACGGGAGAAGTCTTGGATTCGAGAGTGGGAAGAGTTGATCAGTGTGGAGGAGAGGCGGCGATCATTGGCCGAGCGCAGGGAGCGGGCGGGAGTGTGAATGGAGAGGAGGTTAGAGAAATAAGGGGCAGTAGAGTTGGAAAGAGCCTTGTAAGTGGTGGTAAGGAGTTTAAAAAGGATTCTGTAGGGGAAGGGGAGCCAGTGTAAGGCGAGGCAGAGGAGGAGCGGTGTGAGAGAAGATGAGTCTTGCAGCCGCATTGAGTATAGAGCGGAGGGGGGCAAGGTGGGAGTGGGGGAGGCCAGTAAGGAGAAGGTTGCAGTAATCGAGGCGGGAGATGATGAGAGCATGGATGATAGTTTTGGTGGCATCTTGAGAGAGGAAGGGACGGATGCGGGCAATGTTACGGAGATAGAAGCGACAGGCTTGGGTGAGGGATTGAATGTGGGGGGCAAAAGAGAGAGAGGAGTCAAGAGTGACACCCAGGCAGCAGAGTTGGGTGACAGAGGAGATGGTGGAGTTATTAACAACGATAGAGAGGTCATGGTGGGAAGGGAGTCTGGGTGGGGGATAGACAATGAGTTCAGTTTTTGAGATGTTAATTTTAAGAAAGCGTGAGGACATCCATGAGGAGATGGCTGAGAGGCAGTCAGTTACACGAGAGAGGAGGGAGGAGGAAAGATCAGGAGAGGAGATGTAGAGTTGAATATCATCAGCATAAAGGTGATACTGAAGACCGAACGAGGAGATGAGAGCACCAAGGGAGGAAGTATAGAGCGAGAAGAGTAGAGGGCCGAGAACAGAGCTCTGAGGGACTCCTACAGAGCCTAGCAATATAAAGCATACTTGCCTACTTTTTAAATCTGTACAGGTCATGTGACAGAGAGTAGGAAGGGACAACGTCGTTGCGTCACTATAACTCCTGTCGTCACTAAAAATACAGAAATAAAAGGTATTGAATATCGGGGGCGTGGCTATATCATGTGATCAAGCTCCGCCCTCGCTATTCAATGTCATGAATTTCAGCGTTTTATAGGATCTGGGAGGTCTGCCTACTCTTCTGGGAGTCCGGGGGGACTCCCTGAAATTTAATAACATATAAACATATGTTCATGCACTTTATATGCTATGCTGAGTTCAAAGCAGCCGCAGACAGGCCTCTAGCAGACAAATCTTTTGTGGGTGCTTTCTCATTGTTGTATTAAAAAATATATATTTAAATAAATAAAAAAAATGTGCACCCCCTCCCAAACAGCTTAACCAACTCTAGTGCTGTATGGGGGGGGGGGGGAAGGGCACTTTTTTTTTTACATTAATTTATTTATTCATGTATCTGCTTTACAGGGCTGCTGTGACTAGTGCACTGTCCGTAAGGCAGATATAGATTCGTGTGAAATGGAATCCAGTGTAAAATTACGGTTTCAGTCCGACTCTACATCAATCCCAATATGTGCAGTATCAAGTCCCATCAGAACGCACAGAACAAAATAACTATTGAGTACAATAACACCTGTAAATACTATAAAAATTAATAAAAATACGTATTAAAAAAAATTATTATCATTTTTTGTAGCACGAACTACATACAGTTTCCCAGGATGTTAATCCGTACTGTGCATAAAATGCATTTGTGCAGTTGTTGATTGCAAACATGCGACCGTCATCACTATCAAATGGCACTTACACCCGACCTGTATGTGGTGTAAGTACCCTCTCTCGTTATGCACTTGCAATCGCAGTCCGTTTCTGAGCTTTTGCAGAGCAATTTCGCACAAAATATGGCGCGCAAAGGGACTTACGTTCCTTAATGACTCTGGCCCTGTATATAATCTCCTAATAGACAGTTATAATGGGCCTCTACAGTTAGGAGCAATTACAGCTAGATGTTTTAATTTTACACCTTGCAAAACCATGTTGCACTTCAAGAGACGTAAATGTAAAATGTTCAGCAGGTTTAGTCACCTTCTTAGGGCGATAACAGTGATTGTTTTAAATTGTTTTTATCAGTGCCAAGCACTGATAAAAACTCGGACTTATAGCTGGAGAATGGGGCCTATTTTTATATAAGCCCCTAAATCTGACGGCACATTTTACATTTACACCCCCCTTAAACACCACATAGTTCTGCAAAATGAACTTTAGCAAAAAGAACTGTCTGTGGGAGGTGAGTAACCCTAACACATCATCGGGCTCTGTATCGTGATACAGGAAGACTAGATTTAGACTTTCAGTTCCACTAATAAAAATAAATAAAGTTAAAAAAATTGATAAAAAACCAAACAAACACATCTTCATCTGTTATGGTCATCTTGAGATGATGATATGAGCGCAGGTATTGCGGTATTACAAGTATCAGGACAAGTCGTGGGGAAACCATCGCTGGTGAAATCCGGTGTCAGTATAAAACTGCAGCAATCGTGCGTTTCACCCTTTAATAAATCAGCCACTTAGAGTTGGGAGGGGGTGTGTCCAGCCCAACTATAAACCACAGTGTAAAATGGAAGTGTCCAGTATGTGTGAGCTACATGAATAAGCAGCAAGGATGTTCCCAGCATGAAAAAACTTGCGTTTGAGCCCTTTGTATTGGGACATGGTTTGTCCCGGTGATTTGCTGGAATAACTCAAAATGAGGCTCAATATGGAGCATTGTGTAGCCTGGAATCCTCTGATTTTTCTACTTAGTGTTGCTCCCAGTCAATTGGGTGTAAATATTAAGTAAGTATTCTCCCTGCATGCATCATCATCATCATTTATTTATATAGCACCAACATATTCCGTAGCGCTTTACAATTGGGGACAAACATAGTAAACTAATAAACCAGGCCTGTCCAACCTGCGGCCCTCCAGGTGTTGTGAAACTACAAGCCCCAGCTTGCTTTGCCAGTAGACAACCTGTTGATAGCTGGAAGGGCATGCTGGGACTTGTAGTTTCACAACATCTGGAGAGCCGCAGGTTGGACAGGCCTGTAATAAACGAACTGGGTAAAACAGACAAAGAGGTGAGAAGGCCCTGCTCGCAAGCTTACAATCTATGGGACAATGGGAGTTTGACACATGAGGCTAAGGGCTAAATTTACTAAGCTGCGGGTTTGAAAAAGTGGGGATGTTGCCTATAGCAACCAATCAGATTCTAGCTTTCATTTATTTAGTACCTTCTACAAAATGACAGCTAGAATCTGATTGGTTGCTATAGGCAACACTTTTTCAAACCCGCAGCTTAGTAAATCTAGCCCTAAGTCTACATTTTGCATTTCAGCCCAGCCAGGCTGTAAAGGTAAAAGTGATTCATAAGCTAAATGATCCCGTCACACAACAATGTTGGTTAGGGGGTAGTTGTCTTGTGTGACATTGTGTAACGGGTAATAGGGTAATGTAGTGAGGTTAAGAGGCTGGTTGAGGAATATTATAAGCTTGTCTGAAGAGGTGGGTTTTCAGAGAACACTTGAAAGTTTGTAGACCAGAGGAGAGTCTTATTGTGCGAGGGAGAGAATTCCATAGAGTGGGTGCAGCCCGAAAAAAAGTCCTGTAACCGGGAATGGGAGGATATAATGAGGGTGGATGAGAGACACATATCTTGTGCAGAACGGAGTTGCCGAGTTGGGAGATATTTTGAGACAAGAGAGGAGATGTATGTTGGTGCAGCTTTGTGTATGGCCTTGTAGGTTAGTAAAAAAAATTATATTGTATATTGTATTCGGTAGAAAGCAGGCAACCAGTGTAGGGACATACAGAGTGGTTCAACAGAGGAATAACAATTTGCAAGGAAAATCAATCTTGCAGCAGCGTGCAAAATAGATTGTAGCGGTTTGAGTCTGTTTTGGGGAAGACCAGTAAGGAGGGAATTGTCTCCATATCGGTTCTTCTGCTCTGTCTTTACTCCATATGTCTTCCTGGAGTTCTTGAAGCATTGGTACTTTGTGTTTATTGTTCTGTACTTTGTCATCCTGTTTTGTACTACTGTTTGTACTGTGTACGGCGCTGCGGAAACCTTGTGGCGCCAAACAAATAAAGGATAATAATAATAGTCAATGCGGGAGATGATTAGTGCATGAATTAAGGTTTTTGCAGTGTCTTGCGTGAGATATGTGCGGATTCTGGAAATGTTCTTTAGATGTATGTAACATGATTTAGATATAGAGTCAATGTGGGGAAGAAAGGATAGGTGTGAGTCAAGGACTACACCTAGGCAGCGAGCTTGTGGGGTGGGATTTATGGTCATGTTATAAACAGAGATAGAAATGTCAGGTATGCTCTTGTTGGTGGGTGGGAATATTATTAACTCTTTTAGAAAGATTAAGTTTGAGTTGACGAGAGGACATCCAGGATGATATGGCAGAAAAACAGTCAGTTACACGGGACAACACAGATGTCGAGAGATCAGGAGAGGATAGATAAATATGGGTATCATCCGCATAGAGATGATACTGAAATCCAAAGGAACTTATTAGTTCTCCAAGAGAAGCGGTATAGATAGAGAACAGCAGAGGACCTAGCACTGAGCCTTACGGTACTCCACTGATAAAGGAAGCGGAACAGAGGTGGATCCAGAGAAATTAACAGTGAAAGAGCGATTAGAAAGGTAGAATGAGAACCAGGATAGAACAGTGTCTTGAAGACCTAGGGATTGCAGCGTTTGTATAAGAAGAGAGTGGTCAACGGTGTCAAATGCAGAAACATTGCGGGGCTGATTCATCTTGGAACACAATGTAAACACAATCGATCGTCCTCACCGCGTCATTACTGTACATCGCCCACGTCCATCCCTTTCCATCCCTGTTCCGCACTTTTAAATGTAGGCTGTCAGAGGGGTCATTTGTGTGTGGACATGAATGGCGTTCAGTGGCGCAGAGTCCGCTTCTGAGCACAAGCATAAGATTTTCACACAGGATGCAGAACACAATGGGACTCACGTCCGAAGATCAATTAGGTCCAATATTTCCACCTAATTTACTCCTTCCAAACTACTTTGTAACTTCAGTTCTGTGGGTTCAGACATAATTAATGTAGGGATTCTGGGGTACTTACTGAGTCCCTATCTCAGCAGAATAGTTTTCTCATTTGTGGAATATATTAGATCAATGGTGTTTTCTAAACAATTAGCTATTTAGTGTCTGTTACAATGTGTCTTAAAGGAGCTGGTAGGAATGTAGGCGAGAGTTTTATATTTACAGATAACAGCCAATATCTCCTATACCTGGCTCCGTATCAATGTAAACAAGTGATGTCACAATGTAACTGTGACTAATCCGACAGCGTTTCAGAAGTTGCTGTCACTGTGTGTAGACTTAGAAGCTGTGTAGCCATCCGTATTAGGGAACAGAAGAACACATCGGTGTCCATATTACCCTAAACATTAATGCTGCAACCCTAAGGCTGCATTTCATTTCCGGAAGATCTCTTAGGTGGAGAATAACTAAAAATGACCTCTCTGAAGACCGTTATACTATAAGAACTGAGGGGAAGAAATGATTCACCTGTTGTGAAAGAACCACACAGTATCCTGTACGTCAGGGTTTTCCTATAACCCACCAATTACTGATGTTCTTATGAATTAGTCAAAGGGGAACGAGGTTCGTCAGATTGACACAATGAACTGTGGGTTCTTCTAAGGTCCACATGTGTAGATGCAGCTTGGTCATTCATGGAAACCTATCGGGAAGTACAAGAGTTAAGGACATGACTAGCAGGTGCTATAATGAGAGAAATGTTGTTTTAGATGAAGCCCCAGGTATCTAATGAACGATTCCAGCCAACAAACTGAGAGACCCGTACTGTTCACATGGATTTCTGCAGTACAGAAAGTAATTACAGGATTTACAAGAGATCAACCAGGAGTCTGGTTACTGAGGACAGAGGGTGGGATGTTGTCAGAGAACTACGCACCAGAAGTAAGGCGGCAGCGAGGGCAGTACCACATTCCTGAGGGCAACGAGCCTTTCATGGCACCGGTGTCATATTGTCTTCTTGAGACGCTGGATATAAAGTCCTGTGACAACACAAACCTGTGTATTATATAAGCAAACAAAGCAAAACAATATACGTTTACTATTTCACTGACCTATCAGCGGAAGTGTGAGCACCAATTGTAGGAACATTCATTGTTATCTTTAGTACCTTTCCTGGGGTGACAGACAGTGATATTGTGATACCAGAATAATACAATATCTCTGTGTAACGTAAGCAGGGAAACCATTGTTTCCAGCCTTTACTTAGAAATCTTCCTCTGTTGATCTCTGGTCATTGTTAATTATAAGGCTATTAAGGTCGATGGTGAAATTGTAATACATGCCTCTCCACATCCATTATTCCCTTTGCACAAATATTTTCTCTAATGATGCAGTCTGTTTGTGATAAAAGGAATCACATGCGTATGTGGGCCAGGATGGCATCGTCTGTGGGCAATGCCCTTCTCATGGGAGGAGCTGCACAGATTGAGGGCGTTACTTGCTGAGTGTGGGTGGTGCCCTTCTCATGGGAGGAGCTACACAGATTGGGGGTGTTACTTGCTGAGTGTGGGTGGTGCCCTTCTCATGGGAGGAGCTGCACAGATTGAGGGCGTTACTTGCTGAGTGTGGGTGGTGCCCTTCTCATGGGAGGAGCTGCACAGATTGAGGGCGTTACTTTCTGAATGTGGGCAGTGCCCTTATCATGGGAGGAGCTGCACAGATTGAGGGCATTACTTGCTGAGTGTGGGTGGTGCCCTTCTCATGGGAGGAGCTACACAGATTGGGGGAGTTACTTGCTGAGTGTGGGCGATGCCCTTCTCATGGGAGGAGCTACACAGATTGGGGGCGTTACTTGCTGAGTGTGGGCGGTGCCCTGACTTGCACGCAGATGCAAAACTAGATTTTGCTTTGCATGGTGAGATTATTTAAATATGATTGAAGTGGTGGAGAGACACATTTTGGGGGCGTTTCTGGAGGAGGAGAGGGCTGCACAGCATTTTTCCTCTGTAAAATTTTAATTTCACGGTTATACAGAAGGTTGATAATTTTTGGGTGTATGCTTACATTTGTCCTATTCCACAGACATGCAACTCAATTTAAGTACAATGGGATGAGACCTGGGGCCTGATTCATTAAGGATCTTAAATTAAGAGGTATCTTATTTCAGTCTCCTGGACAAAACCATGTTACATTGCAAGGGGTGCAAACTAGTATTCTGTTTTGCACATAAGTTAAATGCTGACTGTATTTTCATGTAGCACACAAATATCAAATTTAAATGTCAGTGTACAAATAAGCTATCAAGTATTTCTGTGCTACATGAAAAAACAGTCAGTATTTAACTTATGTGCAAAACAGAATACTAGTTTGCACCCCTTGCATTGTAACATGGTTTTGTCCAGGAGACTGAAATAAGATACCTCATCATTTAAGATCCTTAATGAATGAGGCCCCATGGTCATCAGAATGTCAGAGTCCCTTTGTGGATAGGAAAAGGCTGTACCCCTCCCAAAAGACAGAGAACACCCCTTTCCACTTCTTTATCTCATTTAAATAATCTCAGACAGACAAATAAAATCTCATTTACTTGAGTGTAAAATTAAGTGAGCTTGTACACCCTACCACTCCTAATCCGCACTTAGCCAAAATTGCGTTCTGTCCTCCAGCTCCACACATCAGACTGTACTACACGCCTGCCAACACCGTCATCCAACCGGCACATCCAGCGCTTCCAGGACTCCAGGAAGTTATGTCACTTTCCGGTTAGTACAATAAATTTAATGACTGAAAAAAATAACATGCCGTCACCAGTAATATTTCATATAAATGTTATTTTTTTTCATTATATACAGTCATTATAAACACATGATAAGATCAAAAGATTAGGAGGAAAGGTGTTGAATATTTGATAGATTCTGGTGATCAAAGGTCTTGGTAAACAGCCATTGAGCCTGTTTCTAAATAAATCTCAAAAGTGAAGGCAGAGCTTCAAAGAGTAGGCGCTTCATAGTTAAAGGCTGGAGCCCCATGTAGATACTGGGTACTGCTAATCGTCCTTCTGCAGTGAGTGCACAGGGGTGTTGCTTCAAAGAGCTTGAACCTCTTTGAATGTCAACAAGCCAATCTTTAAACAGATTCCCATCTTACAGGCAGTTGGTGTAGAGAATGTAGAACAGGCTTTATGTGGCAGGAATGTGTCTTGATTTTTTAACACCCTGTCTGTTGCAATCTGCAAGATCTACACGCGGTGTCCCAGGTAGAATGCATTGCAGTAGTCAAGGAGTGGGGACACAAATTCATGTACCAGTATCTTCTGGGGGAATCCAATGCTTGATCCTGGCCTCATTCCTTAGATGTGAAAGTAAAGATCAGATTTAGTTCACGATGCAAAGGACAGATAGAACTGTGCATCGTCTGCATGCATGATAATGGTAACCAAGGCCATGTTGTCTGATTTATGTGACCCAATGATAGGATGTTAACTGCAAATATCACAGAGGATAAGAATCCACATGACAGGGGAATTGGTAGAGGAATTGGCAAAGAATGGAGCACTCCTGATGACACTTACTGTGACCTGCCAGTGAGAAAATATAGGAACCATTTGTGGTTATTCCTATTAGCAGATATTCAGAATCTCATAGTCCACTGCAGTGTCGGACTGCAGAATGAAGGGCCCTCCGGTGGAGCGCAATGGTAGGGGCCCATAATATAGTGTGTGCGCATCAACGTGAAGACGTAAAATCTCTATTTTCTTCTGGTTATATAAATGCTCCTCGGCGCTGCATTGTTTCTTCCACTTCTTCCACTTATATTGCTTTTTGCAAATCCCCTGCTGGTGGTAAGGGAGAGCACTTACAATGAGTTGGCAGGACCTAGGGGAGGGGCCAACCAGCAGGGCCTGGGCCATGTACCCCTGCCCCTTCCTGCAGAAACAAGGAATAGGTGTAAAGTTCCTCTGTCCCACAGGCATGCCCAGAGCAGTCCATTATAGGCCCAGCCCAGGAACGCATATACAACCCTGTCCCTGGCACCTATGATGCATGATGTTGTCCATGTCCCTAGGGAAAGGGGTGGAGCCATCAGGCAGTGAGACCTCGGTGGGCCAGTCCGGCACTGGTTCACTTTATCAAATGCCGTGGAGTGGTCAAGGAGAAATAAGATTGAACAATCACCTTTGTCACTTGCCACCAAAAGGTCATTCAGCGCATGAACCAGGACTGTTTCACTTCTATGTCATCTCCTGAATCCTGACTGGAATGTGGGTTGAAATTTGAGTCTCCAGTATGGTTGTAGCTAGAGATGTTCACTGACCCCCGTGATTTGGTTTTGTGTTTGGGATCTGCATTAACGTCGTGTTTTAGTTTCGGTTTTGGCAAAACCGCCCTTGTCTGTTTTGGTTTTGGTTTTGGACCTGTATTTTTTAGAAAAAATATGCTAAAATCACATCATTTTGCTCTTTTTTTGTTCCTACACTATTATTAACCTCAATAACACTAATTTCATATCATTTGCAGTCAATTTTGACCACCTCACAGGCCACAATATTATTTTCATCCACTTTCGGACAAAGACTGCAGCGACCTGGCTGGATGGTAAGCGACAGAGCAATGACTCAAACACATAGCAGTTCATAGCACATCTAGGACACATTGCCACACAGCAGCGGCAGAAAAGAAAAGTGGTGATAGATGGAATTGTCCTTGAGCCCTCTCACCCACCCTTATGTAAGATATTGAAAAAGACATGTACTGTTTAACAAAGCAAGTGCACCAGCGACAATCAGTGAAACTTTTATGGCTGATGTGCTTGGTTTGTTAGAGCCCCCACAAAACAAGCTAACAATGGGCTTAAGGCACCTAAGCTAAGAGTGGTTGTTAATGAACTCTACTGTGGCAAGTCATGCACCAGTGGAAGCAGTTCTTGCCAGTGATAAGAAGCAGGCCATTGTCATGCCTGTGGATTATTTTTACCCAAATCCTGACAACAGTTGTCTAGTCATTTGTAGCATTGTAAAGCCACAGCCAGTAGAGGTAGGGACCTTAACCATATAGGAACCTCATCCATGTTACGCCATTTGAAGCAAGTTCATGGAAAGCTCTTGGAAAAATCAGAAACTTATGCTAAAAAAATAACAACAAGCAGTCCAGCATCATCTACCTCCCTTCTCTCAGCTAGATCCCAGCTCCTGCAATCTACACCCCCAACACCTTCTTCATCAATATCCTCACAAGTGATCGGAGTTAGTCCTGCATCCAAGTTGCTAAGGCAAGATGACTCTTCCCCTATCCTGGACTCCTCAGAAGAATCCTTGAGCGTTGGGCCCACTGCTGCTGGGGGTGGGTTTTCAACCCAGAAGCAGACCAAGAAGAAGACTACTAGTAGTTTACAACAATTGACTGTCAAACAATCCTTTGCAAGAGGAAGCAAGTATGGCAGCTGTCACCCAGTCGCAAAGCGGATTACAGACGCCATGGGGACTATGCTAGTATTAGATCTGCGTCCAATGTCCACTATTAATGCAGCTGGTTTTAGACAGTTACTTGAGGTCTTCTGTCCCTATTACCAAATTCCATCACAACACTATTTTACTAGAAAAGCTATTTCTCACCTCTACCAGAAGGTTCATAAAGATTTAATTACTGGGCTACAAATAGCATTTCTACCCACTGTACACTTAACCACAGATATGGGGACAAGCGGATCTGGGAAAACTAAAGATTATATGACTTTGACAGCCCACTGGGTTGGGGTAAATCGCCTCCAGCAGCAAGAACAGCAGCGGCATCTAACAAACAAAGCCAGATCTTTGAGAGGCAGGCTACTCTGTGTATCATCTGCTTCACTAGGAGGCATACCATTGACAACCTGTTTGAAAAACTAAGGGATGTCATTGCAACATGACTTATCCTGTTTGGACTCTCCTGTGGACATGTGATTTATGTGATTCACCAATATTGTTAGAGCATTACAGTGGGGGGGGAATTCCATCACATTCCCTGTTTTGCTCACACAATCAATTTGGTGGTACTAAAAAATGACAGTGACATGCAGGAGATGCTGTCTGTGTCCTGAAATATTTCGGGTCATTTTCAGCATTCTGCAACAGCATGTAGGAGAATGCAGCAGCTGCAAGAAGAATATAATTTGAGGGGGAATATACTTTAGTCCAGCGCAATGGAGAATACTTTCCGTGTTGTGCAAGGTGCTGAAACTACTCGAAGTAGTCACCTGTGAAGATAGTGCAGACACTGTTAGCTTGAGTCAAGTGATTCCCCTAAATAGACTTTTTGAAAAGCAGCTAGAGAAATTGAAGGAGGAAATGAAACATAGCAATTCCGCTAACTATGTTGGACTTGTAGATTAAGTACTTTATTCGCTTTGCCAGGATCCAAGAGTTATTAACATCTTGAAATCGGATCAATACATTTTGGCAACTGTGCTTGATCCTAGGTTTAAGAGCTATGTCTTCTCTTTCTTTCCAACTGACCCAGTTCTCAAGAGATGCAATGAGCTCCTGGTCACTAAGCTGACAGCTTAAGTGGTAAATAACACAACAATGTTTCCTTCTTTTGTTTCTCTGGCAACTGCTTCTAGGAAAAAACTTAGTTTTCCCAAGACACTCAGTGGTGATGCAGATGAGTCAGCACAACATTTTGAAATTTGGTCTGGTCTAAAAAAAAAACCAAAAATCATGACAGCTGTGTCGTAAAATGAAGTACAAATTCCATGAGGAAGGCCATTACCGGCAATTACATCAAAGTACACAGACTTCTGTGATGGTGGATTCCAGCGGGGATGAATTAGTATTGTTTGAGGATGATGTACACACTGATGAGGGTGAATATGATGACAGTGTAGATTGCAGGTGCTGAGATCTAGCGGAGAGAAGGGAGCTAGTTGATGCTGGTATGCTTGGTAATATTTTGGGTAGAAAGGCATGTTGGCAATTTTATGTTTTTTTACAGTAGACTTTCATCTTTATTAGAGAGGTGAGCTATGGCACACTAAAATGTCACGGTAGACTTTTTAAAACACTGCCAGCATTATTATTTGAATTTCTGTTTCAGCACTGAACACTGCCACCTCTCCTATTTCTGGGTGAGCTATGGCACAGTACAATGTAACTGCCGATTTTGAAGAATACTGCCAGCCCTATTATTTCTATTTCAGCAATGACAATTAGCAATGGAGCAATGGAGCTCTCCTGTTTCTGTATGAGCTATAATTCAGTAGAATGTCGGGCAGCACAGTGGTGTAGTGGCTAGCACTTCTGCCTTACAGCACTGGGGTCATGAGTTAAATATCCGACCATGGCCTTATTTGTGATGAGTTTGTATGTTCTCCCCGTTTTTGCGTGGGTTTCCTCCGGTAGCTCCAAAAAACATACTGGTAGGTTAATTGGCTGCTAACAAAATTGACCCTAGTCTGTGTGTGTGTGTGTGTGTGTGTATGTTAGGGAATTTAGACTGTAAGCCCCAATGATGTGAGTGAGTTCTCTGTACAGCGCTGCGGAATTAGTGGCGCTATATAAATAATGATGAAGATGATGACTGTCACTGGAGACTTTGAAGAACACTGCTACCCCTCCTTTTTCTTTTCTAGCTATGACGCTGCCCAATAGCACTAGAGATTGCCAAGAACTGTGCTACCCCTTCTGTGTCTCTCTGTGAAATGGTGCTGGGTTGCCGTGGAGGGCGGTACTTATGGAAACCAAAACTTGTGAGATCCGACGACATAACAATGACGTTTTGCCTCGTTTTCAATTCCGATGGCGCACGAAAAGTGCCGAACTGGCTCGGCCCGGTACTCGGATCTGCTAAGTTCGGGTGTGTTCAGTTCTCGGGGAACCGAGCCTGAGCATCTCTAGTTGTAACCACTTTCCCTATAACCTTCCCTAGGAAATAAAGGATTGATCCTGGCCTGTTGACATACAGGGCCTGATGAGGAGTTGGATGCACTCCTGTTTGTATAGTGTAAAACCTGAAAATGTGACCCATTCATCTCTGCACATCTACACTGTGACTGGAGAGCCGGGATGGGAGAGGGAAGGGGCGGTCTAACCTAGACTGAGTACAGTAACAGCGTGACCTCATAACTCGCGTGGAGATGCATATATATATATATATATATATATATATACTGGTGTGTGCCTGAGGCCTGGGGTAAATGCACACTGATGAAGACACGGTCGCCAGCTCTAGCAGACGCTACTGATTAGCTGGTTTTGGATTTACCTCTGAAGCTTTCACCCATTTATCATTCTCACATGGATGAAAAGATGTTTCTTAAATTAAGTTTTAGTATTAAATAATAAATGTTTTCTTTTTTGGGGATTACTTCCATTTTTTTTTAAGATTTTTGAATTCTTCTAAGCTCCCAATATAAGTAAAACTTATATTAAAAGGGCTAATTAGAGAAAATGGCATTTATTTTTCTTGGGTTTTTCTTCTTTTGCTAGAAGTGTTTCTGCATTTTGCTCTTGTTCAGCTGCCAAGTGAATTGAAGTATTTAGCAAGCAGGTGTCTCCAATTATTGCTATAAAAGCCAGGGAGAGGAAAGACATGTGTAAGAGTTTACTTTCATCTGGCCTGCCCTCGCCTTCAGGCCTGTCCTTCCACTGGGCAGCGAACAAGCCCTCCCAAGGTTTGGAACAGATTATATAGTACAAATCCTCTCACAATGTTAAGCGCCTGGCATGAATCCAAGCCGGTGCTGTGGGAAGTTGGCCTGGAGACCACGATTATAAAATAACAGTTTGGTAGAAAGTACCACACTTATTCATGCTGTATTCAGTGCTGTCAGAATGTTGTGTTCAACATAGAGAAGGGGGCATTGTACCACCAGCAAGGCTTGAAGGAAACATGTCAACTAGACACAGCGGAGGCAGACATTTTATCGTCCAAACCCTAGGTCTATGCAAAGACTCCGTACTGCAGGTTCTCTGCTACGGTTCAAGCATTAGTGTCTGTTACAGTACATTAGTCTTCATTGTAATTGTTCAGATATACCACAAAGCCCTGAGAGTGATACCCGTTGTCTGCCGGTAGTGACCTCCCTTACCTGTGACTTTAGGTCACAATGCGTCTGCCAGGACCTGAAAGACCAGGAAATATGTTGTGACAGCCAGCTGGGACACTGAAGTACTAGTAGTCACAGCATGCCGAGCCAAGTCAATAAGGAACTACAGTACAAAGACACAGGTCATCAACCAGCACGTGGGCACAGCTGGAGGCCAAGGGTTTATAGAAGAGCGATCCAATTCAAACTAATTTCAGAGATTCACTTTCTGTGGTTTGTATCATTAAACAGCTCCAATTTGCCAAAATAAACAAATAAATAACACTCTCCAGACAGTACTAGTGCATGAGACATAAAGGAGCCAATCACCAATATCAAGAAAAGCCACATGTCTATAACGTTATTAAAGGAGTTTATAGTCTCTAGGATTGTAACTGGGGAACACGTAAATGATCTCTGTGACTATATGTAGCCCAGGCGACTGGACATCCGTGTGCCCCACATAGCTGTGTAATCAGTACTGCACTATTTCCTGCCCTCCAGACCACTGCAAATCACCATTGTTTTCTGTTCTTGTCATTAGCTGTCTAGGTGTAGAAATAATTCAATCTGAAACACATGGTTGGATGACCCATTATAGGTCCACTGCTATAAGCAGTGATGTGTCTGGTAACTTATCATATATTAGTGAACATGTGTAGCAGAGACTACTGCGTTTTATGTACAAATGACACTCTCACTGGTTCACAGCTGTGTGCTGGGAGCTCTTTCTCTCTATGTCTCTGTAGGTGTAGAAATAAGCAGCACTTCATTGTAACGTCAGCTGAAATATTTGTGAAAATTCTGCAAATGGAAAATTTTGGAATGGAGTCAGTTCTTACGGTTGTAAGAAACACACAAACTGTGCGCTCATTTATAGAGCGAGAACAGGAAATATGTCAGAGAATTAATGCGTCAAAACATAATCATAAACCTCAAGACCATAATGAGGAAATTCAGCAAACTGGACCCCAAAAAATGATTTTGATAGGAATGAGGAAGATGTTTTTTCAACAGAAAATATCAAAATCACCTGATTGGGATCCCCTGATCTTGGCAGTAACCGGTATTATCCAAATTTGCCATTGAAACACTTTCCTGCCCATATTCCAATGTACTGTCTGAGGTTCACTATGTGAATATTTAGGCTGGGTACACACTATGGGGGGTATTCAATTGTTAGCGAGATCCCTGGAAAAACGAGCGCTCGAAAAATATTACCATTAATACGGTAATATGCGTGTAAATACCGTTAATGCGGTAGTTTACTCGCTGAATTTCTCTGCGAGATGAAATTCAGCGAGTAATTACCGTATTCACGCTAATATTTTTCGAGCGCTTGTTTTCCGGGGATCTCGCTAACAATTGAATACCCCCCTATATGTTTTACACATCTGTGCTCTTCATCTGTCATAACCATTGGCTGAAATGATCGTGTCTCTGCACACTCCATAGAGATCTATGGACACTGCCGGTCCTGAGTGCGTACACGCTGCAGAATTTGAACAACATTGTTTCATCACTGAACGACATTTTTAGTGCGTTTTAAAAATCAAATGAAACTATATGATGTGCTTTGAAACGATAATCATTCATCACTGCAATATCAGGCCAAACAGTCGTTTATTGTGTGATTTGCCTGATAATTGGCTGAAAACAATGTAGTTGTACCCAGCCTCACTATACCATAATATGTGTAATATTACATTGATCAGCAAGAAATAAATATTCAGTGAGACCAGATTCCTTAAGATATACAAATACACATTTTTCATCACAATTGTTTTGTTTTTCAGAGGTTTGTTAACTTAACACTTAGAAGGTCAGTGCACAATCCTAGTTTTCCGGAAAATTTCTATGGGGTCATAATTATATATTTAATTATTTAAATCTTATTTCAGTGATGTCAGGAACAGCTATTACACACTGTGTTATGTATTGGGGTATATAAATACTTTACTACTCAGCGTGTTTCATTGGTATCTTAAGAATAATTAAAATAAAAGTGTCTTGAGAAGAAGAATACCAACAGTTATTAATATACCTACCTGTACTGGAAAACTCCTTTATTACCTTGACTTACAAACTTTTATTAAAAGGCTTTCGGCTGATATCTTGACCTCCTTTACCTTCTTACTCTTATTTAACTTATCACCTTAAATAACAACACGAGACCTGAGTGTTGCAAATTTAAATGATTTATTTAAATATGGTGGAGAATAGAGCAGTCAGTCCGACGTCTGTCAGGCAAATCCCAACTGTCCCAGCATTAACCAATGGGACCCCATCAACTGGGGAACAACCAAACCCCTGGGTTCAAGTGGGGGACCAACCAATCACACCCCGGGCGCACATATCTACCTTAGCGGGACACCGCATCCCGGTTTTACAGAACCCGCCCATCCTCTGGGCTAGACGGGAAGCAACCACAGGGGAACCCACAGGGGCGGAGTCAATTCACTTGAAGAGAGGCGGGTTCCAATACCGTAAATGTGCGCCCAAACCACTGGCCGTCGACTGTACTGCGTTTTTCGGCCACTCCCCTTCCAGGATCACAGACAGCCATGTTAGCCGCCAATACCTAAGCTCCATCCTGATCAGCATCCATTCGTTTCTTCATGCGACAAAGAACCAACAACCAGGGAGGGTGGGTGGGCAAAGTCCAGAACTGCCGAGACTGATTAACTCTCCACCTATCCCACTTATAGCCTCTGTCTCCCCTCTCCTATGACACCAGATGTGCGTACTCCCATAGTTAACTATTAAACTCCAGAGAATAATCCAGTTAAAGATACAGCCAAAGCTTTTAAATTGCCTTCGGTCTCATTCAATCCCTCAGTTCTTATTCCAAGTCAGAAACAGCAAGGCATATGGATTACAATCCAGGCTTATAGTGAGGTCTCTTCTCTACATCTTTCCTTCTCTGTATCTAGCAAGTCCTTCCATATTTGTACAATTCCAGTAATATTGAAGCTTCCACAAAATACAAAGTCAGCAGAAATGTACATGACACATTACTTCTCAGTAACACAAGATCAGCATCCACAAGGAATCGTCATATTTCTTCAAATACTTCTACTCTCCACATAAGTTTTCAACAGATATTATGAGGTGTTTGCCTACAAATCTTATAAGGAGTCTTCTAGTTATATTTCCAGTGGTCAAAGTGAAAATTTCGAAGTGACGGTATGTAAAAAAATGGACGGCTGGGGTTCTGGGGCCACAAAAGACCCCAAAAAGCTTTAGGGAATTTGATTGTTTTAATTTTAGATGCTTTTTAATGCTATAGAGTAAAACACAAAGATATATTATGTAATGCAAGGCTATCCCCTTTGTGTACACCTACTCTTCCCCTTTTCTCTGTCCCTCCAACTATCCCTGATGACTCTGTGTCCCTTCATCTGTGCCGTGTACTTACATCTCTCCCACATATCCTCCTTCTAACAATACCTTTTAACTCTTCCTTGTAACTCTTACTTCTGGCTCCGACCCAGAATGAGTTGGGATTGCTATTACTTGCTGGCAGCCACAGATCAATCAAATGTCACAACCATTTCCAATTTACGACCTAAAATTAATTAAACTAAAAGCAGGTATCCATATGACCCATTTAAGGGCAGCTACAAATGGCTTTTATTTAACTTTACATTTCTTGATGACTAACGACTTAGCTGAACTTGGCTTGCAATTGGCAAATCTGGCTACAGGGAAGGCTTTGATTGGCATGATGCCTAGCAGCTACTGGAGAGATGAACCAATTATTTCTCCTCAGTCGGCGGACGGTAGCTGTAAAGTAAGAAGAGGGAGACTGTTTGTCTTGGAGTAAAGGGATGAGGCTTTGGGCCCTGTCATTTACAACTCCATGTTGCCCATCTCCTGCGCCCACCACCTTCTCTGAGAAGGCCCCAGCCTGGCTAGCAGCTTTAGTTACTCCACTTCTGGCTTGTTTATTGCTATTAAAAACCAAAGATAGCCTTGCATCCTTTCTAAAGGCATCTTTGGCAGAGCAGATCATTCTCACCCTCCCCCCGGTATTAAGGAACTTGTCCCTCTCACTTGCCAGAAGTGGTGGTGAGATCTTTCATACTGTATGACCGTGTGGGCCTCAGTGTTTTTTTCCGCACCAGTCCAATTATCGGATTGGTGCAAAATCGCTGAGTAGCTGGGGGCGAAGCCACACTAAGACAGCCCATAGTTCGGAACACAGGTCAAGCCAGGATTGATGGAATGATTAGTACCTGAGACAGAGGAACTAAACAGTCCTTTTGGTCATGGTGCTCCACACAATTGGTAGCAGTAGTGAGAAATGCCAGTATGGCATATACCGACTTCGATCACTGTGTATGTCACTAGAAACCATCTGTTCACATACACATATGATCACTGAAATGTCTGTCCATTCAGCTAAAATAAATATTGCATAAACCAATTTATACACACAATACATTTGATATTTAAACTAAGACTTATTATATTACATAATATATTGAACATTATTTATCATCCATTAGTAATACACTGGACTATAAGCTTCTTTGGTCTCCATACACTGTAAGACCAGGACTTCTAGTGATTATTCTGGGGGGCTTTCTTTGAGCTGTTCCCATCAACATCAACAACATCAGGATTTATTTATATAATGCCAACATATTCTTAAAGCTTTACAATTGTGAACAAACACAGTAATAAAACTATACTGGGTAATACAGACAGAGAGGTTTAGTGGGTCCTGCTCACGAGCTTACAATCTATGGGACAATTGCAGTTTGATACGTAGTGGTCCAGCCATTTTGCAAATGTTAAAAAGTGCTTAGTGGGCTATAAGATCCAGTCAACCAGCAATGTTGGTTTAGGGGGTCAGAGCGTTGTTGTCTTGTGTGAACTATGTAAACTATGAACTTTGACAGCAGAAGAAGAAGGGAGACACTTTCTTTGTCTTGATTTCTAACTACTGATGGTACCTTGCAATACACTAGAGGATGCTTGGAGAATGCTATCCTAAGTACAGCACAAGTTCTTATGGTTGGAGACACAAATGGAGACATTTAAATAATGCTGTAACTCATAGAAACATAGTAATTCATGTCTGACCGCAACTGACACGACTGCCTACGACTTGAGAGGCGGAGCGGGGGAAGGGAGGGGCGTACTAACGTTGACCATGTATGGTAAAGGTGTGCCGAGGGTATGTCAATGCAGATGCGGCTGATCAAAGTCCGTCAGTTTGCTGGCTTCAGCTGTGTCATTTGTACCAGCTATAGGACAGGTAAATGCTGACTGATAATGATGACTGACACAGCATAATCTTTGATTTAAGATACATGCAACTAGCACAAAACAACTGTATGCAACTAAGATAGACTATATAAATGCATTATATGTACAGTACGCATTGAAAGCAGCTTTTTATTTTTAATGTAAAAAAACTTAAAATATAATATTCATATAAATGATTATACTGATAACAGTTATTTTATTTTATGATCAAATAAAAGTTTTATATTCTGATGTGACGTTTGATTGTACATATGCTTGTATGTATACTGCAGAGCGTACTGACACCCGGATTCAAATGGAAACGTATCTTGAGATCCACTTGGATTTGAATATGGTTTGAAGTACACATAATATTCATGCTGTTTTTTTAAAACACAACTTACATGAAGTTTCTGTTCGGACATGAATCAGGCCATTTAACTTTTGCTTCACTGCTCCACAAAATGCTATCCCGCACTGTAATTGTACATTCACTTTTAATGGAATTTATAGTCTGTGAATGAAGCTGGGCCAATAACGTTCATTCTGCTGTGTGGTGTGTTGGGGTTGGACTCGGAACTCTTAAGGCAAAATGCGACACTAGATGAATATCTCACCTAAGTTTTAAATATGAGGATCAGGGGTAGAGATAAAATAATTATTCTAATAATAGATGCAATGTCATTCTGAGTCTGTCACGGATTGTGGGGTGAAGTCATGAACACATTACTGCTGGCTCCAGTGAGACGCATGAGTGACTTGTCTTCACCAGGGAACTTCAGGGCAGGTCATAGCCTTCACAGCTAGACATCCACAAGTAAACGCCAGCAGTTATTCATCAACGCAAAACCCTTCCTTAAACAAATGGTGCTACGTATATGAGTGGTCTCTGCATCCAATTGGTTGCTACTAGCCCACAACATAGAAAAACAAGCACAATTCATATACAGATGATGGTCTTAATATAGCAGACAAACCTTTAAATCAGTCAATCTGATTCTGATTGACGTGACCGTGTCTCCCTAAGATGTTCTCCTCGACTTGCTTGTAATCTAATCTCCTAGACTCCTTAGACCCTGTCTTACTTCCTAAGGAACATCTCGGGTGACGTGCTTGAGTCTTAGGAAAATCTGAATGTCAGTGGTCCATTCTGTTCTATAGGTAACAATTACACTAAGCCTGGGTCCCACGTGTCCCTGAAGATACCATATGTAACACTGGAAGGTATGATGTTCTGAATAACAGGTTGTCCCTATTTCTGACCATTTCATCCTGCTATGTAACGCAGCTTATATAGACTAAGTGCTAGATTTACTAAGCTGCGGGTTTGAAAAAGTGGGGATGTTGCCTATAGCAACCAATCAGATTCTAGCTGTCATTTATTTAGTACCTTCTACAAAATGATAGCTAGAATCTGATTGGTTGCTATAGGCAACATCCCCACTTTTCAAACACGCAGCTTAGTAAATCTAGCCCTAAGAGCGTGATGGCACAACTGTTACTGGATGGGTTTATGGAACAACGTTATTACTTCAACTATAACACACGGACACACAACAACCAAAACAATAAGCATTCACACCCTAGTGAAACAATTGTAAATCGCTACGGAATTTGCTGGCGCTATATAAATAAATGTTGATGATGAACTGTAGTGAATAGAAAACCCTGCCTTTCACAAACAGTGGTCACACTGGCATATTACATACATGACAACATTTGACTATATATCCTGGTATTCTTTGCTGTGGAACAGGTACAATTGTGGGTACATAAGACCAGCATGACAAGACACATGAGCACCTGCAGATACAGAGGATACAGGAGGCAAACTGGAGAGAACTGTCCAGGACAAACATATGAAAGACTGGACACTGAATACTAGTACTGCTGGATCCGTCTTATTGCAAATAGTTAAATTCTGTTTGCCAATCTTAGCTGTTATTTTTCAGGCTCTGAGATGTCCCAGGGATAAACTAGATGTGTGTTTATTTTTACAGGAAGTTCAGTCTCACATAAATAAGTACAACTACGTCCACTGTTAGTCCCCTTGTGCGTAAACCGAGATCTTTATCCGCCACAAACACCGCTCTGCTCCCCGGCCACTTGTTCTCCAGTAACTCCCTGACTGCCCGTCTGCCTGGCTACCCAGCGCCATTATCTGATCCTAATTATCAAAAGGAAAACATTGCAGAGTCGGTTCGATGGCTGCTCTTTGTTTGGTTATATATTGACGGTCAAATCAAAAGCTACAGGAAAGAGACATCAGGGGACCCGACAAATATAACGGCATCCCATGAAGTTCTGTCTCTGGTTTATTGATCTTTATAGTTATCCTCTATAGTGTGTGAGCTGCGGACTGTACCTTGTGCATTTATCATATTACAAATTGTTACAAATCACTTCTGGAAATGAACTGGAATTTACTTAACTGCTGAAAATGTAAATTTCCATTGGATTTAATATTTTGCTTCTCACCCCATGTGCCTTGTGGCTTCATATTTCAAGATTATTTACAAACACTGATCAAAGGTGCAAATAGAAATATCCAATCAGCACTCAGCTTTTACCTGTCCCAGACCAGTTGGACAATGTTTTAGTGGTTGCCGTGGTTTATGTAGAGCAGGTTTGCATTCTTCAGCAGTGTTAGTAATAAGCCTCGGTTAGCTATTTAGACCCATTTGGTCTAGGACACAGTGCCTAGAACTTCCCACTTATATCCCAATAGATATTATCTGAATTAAATCACGAGCGTGAGCTCAGTGTCTCCGATGATTGAACAATATTGGGAGATCGGTGTTACTGAAGCTGTAGCTTACACTTATCTCACGGTCTTTGCCCCTGTAGTTACCACTGATAGATGTGTAACGTCCAAACCTCAAACCATTCGTGCCAGCAGAACGGGCTCATGTGCACCTAAGAATCCGATAGACAGACCAGACTATAACAATTCTGCTCCTCAGGTTCCCCAGAAGCATTAAGCACTAATGGTCGATTTATCAAAATGCGACTATAAAGCAGATTTTTTAATTATTGACATGATTTATCAAGAAAATATCACTGCCCCCAAGTTACTGGCCAGAGAGGTAAGAGTTAACTTATCGCTTTGCTGGGTCAGTCTCTGCAGAACTGCGCTGGCGTGAGCTAGGCAGCCCTCTACGTGCAGTGGAATTGAAAGTGAATAGCCCTTGGTCACTGAGTGGAGTGAGGTGAGACCTGAAAACAGACATAATATCATTGTCCTGTGATGCTATCACTGCTCTATTGGAAGCATAGATGTGGGGAATCTACAGGGGGATACTATGCTCCGAGCACGCCACCGAAGGGACATGTCCCCCCTCCTTGGGGGGAGGTACCTAGCACCACCCAGGGATGTGACTAGCACCTTTTCATGTCCTCAATCCCCCCCTCTCATCATCATGTCCCCCCAAATATCCTCCCATATCATCATTCCCCCCCCCAAACTTCCTTATCTCACCCAGGACCTGGACAGTGAGCTCCTGCTTCCTTCTCCTGCTCATGCCTGGAACTTCCTTCTTAGGGAAGAAGGGAACATCACAGCGGTCTTCCTCTGAGAGCAGATATGAATTTTTGAGCCCTAGCAGGGAATAATTAGGGCGTGAAATGAAGGGAAGGCGCCATTGTGCTGCGTAAGTTACTGAGTCAATGCCAGCGAATCTTGCTGACAAGCATGGAGAAGGTAATTGACAGTAGGGTGTGCCTGTATTGGGTATATTAGCAGAGCACATTGGGTATATTTGCAGAACAGAATGAGTAAGTGCAGAGCACATTGGTTCTATTAGCAGAACACATTGGTTCTATTAGCAGAACACATTGGTTCTATTAGGAGAGCAGGATAAGTATGTACAGAGCACAATGAGTATATTTGCAGAGCAGAATGAGTATGTGCATAGCACATTGGGTCTATTTGCAGAGCACATTGGGTATGTTTGCAGAGCAGAATGAGTATGTGCATAGCACATTGGGTCTATTTGCAGAGCACATTGGGTATGTTTGCAGAGCAGGATAAGTATGTACAGAGCACAACCAGTATATTTGCAGAGCAGAATGAGTATGTGCATAGCACATTGGATCTATTTGCAGAGCACATTGGGTATGTTTGCAGAGCAAGATGAGTGTGTGCAGAGCACATTGGGTTTATTTGCAGGGCAGTATGTGTATGTTCGGAGCCCCGGCCTGTCCCTCTCCTCTGGGCTGATGTTCTCTCTGGATTTGGCAGGGAACATGTTATAATTCATGATTATTGTTTTTGTAAAACTGTTTTAGTTGCAGGGTTTCCTCACGGTCTGCTGGATAATATA
Organism: Mixophyes fleayi; assembly: GCF_038048845.1. Classification (NCBI taxonomy): domain Eukaryota; kingdom Metazoa; phylum Chordata; class Amphibia; order Anura; family Limnodynastidae; genus Mixophyes; species Mixophyes fleayi. The sequence goes on along the minus strand of NC_134404.1, from coordinate 346,142,346 downwards.
ATTTGTACTAATGTGCTGGAGCCTCGCTCGCTGGGACTGCATTAGCAATAAGGCACTCCAGGGGACGATCTGATATTTCATATTAAGGACTCAGTTGCTGAGAGAGAACTCCCAGCTGCTGCTGATAATGTGATAGTATCGCTGGCTCTAAACTAAGAGCAAGTTCATGGGTTCATTATGCAGAGAGAATAGTGACTCCCACAGCTTGTATAACACGGACATACTGTCTAATGTATCTCTCATGTCTATTATGTAACATGCCAGGAATCAACAGGGATGTAACACGGAGCTTCTACACTTCTCCATGTGTCCATTACACACATGTACACAGACAATCTGCAGTTGTACGACCAACATAATGCAGAGCTACAACCCTAATATCCAGGGACAGTCCCTGATTCCAAACATTTGTCCTGCATATTAGAGTCTGAAACTTGCATCCGCTGCATGTTGTAAACCGGATACCGAAACGCTCTTCATACTACCGGAAAATGTTCCCCAATGTGGATTATTTAGTTGTTTTGGGTAACAGATATTGCAATGCTGTTATAGAACTGTCTTCCTCCCACTTTAAACTTCAATTTCTGTTTTGCTTTCTGCAAGTGTTAGCTCTTTGCAAGCAGGAGTCAAACACCAGCAGCTTGGTGGTGATGTCAGAGGACTGAGACAGACACTGCAAGGCATGATTGTATATGTAGTTTTCTGCTACAATAATTTAAAACAGCTGTGATGTCACTACAGACATTTATTATGTAGTTATTAAGTGTATTAATATGTATCCATATTTTATTAAAAAACAGAATTCCCTTATCAAGTTGTTCCTAGCCTGCTTTAATGTTTCCACTAACATATAGAATATGAGCTTGAAAGATAGTAGTCTGAGCATTTGCACCCACTCCTTCCTTCTTCGCTGCAGTAGAACGTGGCAGGAAACGTGACTTTATGTTTGTTTTTTAATTTGTTGCTACAGCTGTGATAAAATCTCAATGTCCAGAGATAGTCCAATTATTGGTACCATGAAGTTCACCCAGAAGAAAGAAGACAGCTGCTCCATCCCAAGGAGATTCAGAGAACCAACGTGACACAGATGAAGGAATTGCAGAATAAAACATGGGGGCAGGTGCTAGAACATGGGAGAAAGCTGCAATAGATAAAATGCATGTAGATTGTAGGTTAATAAATGATAAAATGTATACACTTATAATCAGCAGTCATTAGCTATTTTTGGCAGCCCCCTTCGCCTCTTTCAGTAGTTGTCCCACTATCCTGGATACAGAGAAACTGGGAAAGATACTTTAGCACATCACTCATTTTCTATTTGTACCTGACGCTTTCTCTCACAAGTAACTATAGTCATGTATTTGTTATTATGTTTTACTGTATTATTGCTTCTGTTCATGGTTATTGTATTCACTTTATATTCACTTTTGCTATATCTACAGCGTCTTAAAAGTAAACAATGATTATGACAAATCCAAAACATGCATCCTGCAACGCATGTAAGTCTTCTTGTAGCCGCAGATGCTGCCGTCCTTTCTGTAGTTGTGTCTATTATAGATGCGATCTGATCTGTGTAATCAGCAAGTGCAGGAAGATTTCATACACCTGAGAATACACGATACAATTAATTAATTTTGAAAGTTAATTAGAATAAAATAATTATTAATGGGAACCACACCTGCTCTAAGCTATAGATAATTAAGAAGGAACTAAAACCCTTTCTGATATATTTATTTGCAAAAAAATAGATCTCAAATGAAATGTTATTACAGGCTAGTGGGGGTAAGCAGAATCCCATTATACTGGAGTTAGTTGATGCAGCTCTGATCCTGTAATATGACCTCCTATGTATTTCTAGGGGACAGATGGACTTTACTCCCAAGAAGCTGGGTTTGGTCATTGTGAACTCTCCGCAGATAGTGGGTGGACATATAACTCCATTGTAATCCTTATTTACATCTAAATATACTACCGATAGCCTGTGAATTACTAACCAAATCTAATTCATGAACGTAATTGAAGTGTTTTGTAACCACACAATGGGCCTGATTCACGTTCGGACGTAAGTCCGTTTGCGGGATGTATCGTGCATGAAATAGCTCTGCGCAGGCTCTGAAAAAGAACTTACTCCAATGAGAATTGCATGCAATTCATGACTGAATGCAAATTACAATTATGACTGCGTACAACCCCCGAGAGGTGTGAACGGGTGGATAAAAGCGATGTACAGGAAGGGCGTGCCTGGAGGTGTTCAGACATATGCAGTTCAAGTCTTGGTTCTCTGGAAAACACACTTGTTTCAGCCATATAATTTTCACCCACTACAGGACAGGTGTAAATCCCGGCTGATAGCGTATATAAAACTGAGGAGATGGGCCTGACAGGCGACATCTTCCCCATTTGTCACTTTAAACACAGATGAATAGTACATTTTTAGTTTTATTAATCACATTATTGCAAACTCGGACTGTGGATAAAAACCTTATCAGACTGGACTTAATTGAAACTACCTTATTGGTAAATAAAGCCATGTGGGTTCCACATATTCATCTGACCATCGCATCGGATCACAACAGGGTGGGTAAACAATTTCCTGGTCAGGTTACCACTCCCACAGGGAGAACAGAAAGACTGGATCATCCAAAACCCCTTCCACATCAGAGAGCATTGGAGGGATTACAATAGTGATGATCTCCTTTTCAACCAGGATGAAGTCTGTAACAACTGGTTTGAGCAGTTATTCTCCCTGGGACTACATTAGACTTCTGGGCCACAAACCAGCATGGGGAACACCATGAAAAGATGACATCTCCCCACTCCTATCTTCAACCGCTAGGCATATCCTGGCTAATTGCAAGATCGATTACACTAGGTTAACCATGCAGGGTAGGACTTTCCTTCTGGGAATCTTGAACTGCTTAAAAAGGCCCTGCAGGGGAAATTCTGGGTGTCCGAGATTCATCTGAGTCTGGTGTTGGAGTTCTGTCTTCTACCGGCTCTGGAGGGTGACTCTCTGCATCCCATTTACACCACAACCAGAACCTGTCTCCAGAAACAAACTGCTCCATTGGAAGCTGCTCATGAATCTGTTAAACTGGTGTGCTTACTGGAGTCGGGTAATTGGGGTACAGTTCCATACCCTCTTGGAAGAGAGCTTTGGGGGAACAGCAAGACAGTGAGAATTGGAAATTGCAACTTGGCTGAGGCATATGCTACGGATGTAACAGGCTGGCCGGAGATTGTCGCAGCTGCTAATATCATAAGCTCTGGTGTATCATTGAAAGAATAGGAAAAGACAACTTGGCCAGACTCTGGGTACTCTCTTCATGCTGGGGTACCATTGTTGTATCACTATAGAAACTACATTAGCGCCATTATTGAAACCACAGCTTGGGCCAGAGTACAATTTCTACAGCTTCGTCATACGAAATCTATATCTCTATATGCTTTAATAGCATCTCAGGTATAGTGCATCCTAATAATATTTTTATATTGGAATAAACAGCTTGGCCGGGCACCGCCGTACTCTCAGTGTACTGGTGTGCCTTCCGTGCAGTTGTCTCGGTAACTGCACCAGGACTACTAGAAAAGCTCGACCTGAGAAGTGGCCCGGCTAAGGAATATACCTGTTAATTATAATGGGATAATGGACACTGGGATCCCGTGGGTGATGTTTGACACTAGGTGGCCACTTGGGTGTTGTTTTAACTATTCCTAGCTGGTATCATCACAATATACATTCCACTAGCAAAGAACATAAGTAAGAGAGACTATGAAAATGCATTGTATGTACAGTACATATTAAGAACATTCAGACTCATGTATATAATTTATTTTTTTTATTTTTATTAATGATTATAGTATTATGAATTATGAATTCATAAGTTTTTCAAGTATTTTTTTTTTATAATTTTTTTTTTTGCATGTGACTTTATATTGCATATTCTGTCTGCTAATATACGACTAGTTCAGGACTATTTTCAACCGCTAGTTGCGTTCAGACGCTGCAAAGCTCTAGAAGACAATGATGTTGTTTTCTATATCTCGTGTCATTCTGAAATGAAGAGGGAGAAGAGCACAATTCCTCATATATCTGTGTAATTTCCTTGCAGCCTTCTCTGTACAGATTGGTAGATTTACATCAATGGTGCGCAAGCTGATATTTAGTAATGCATCATTGAAATTGAAAGTGACTAAGCTTTCGCTGCTTTGCTATTTCAGCTTTTTGATCCAACCAGCAGCTTTCTGCAGCAGCAAGTTGTGATATATGGATTTTTGAAGTTTCTGATGAAGGGGGATTTCACACTCCACCATACGCATGTCAGTCTCAACCCAAATGTCCACAAAGGGTCACACTGACAGACTATGAAGTAATGGACTGGAGAGGTGCACCAACAAAGCTGTCAAGTAGACACTATTGCAGCTGGTTGATAAATGATCCCACTGTTTTATGTGGCAATATAAATGCCTACACATGTGTGTGTCAGATGTGATATTTACTAAGTAGAACATAGATTTGTTTTCTGACAAAATTACACAACATTGCTGTTTGTTTGCTTGTAGAGTTGTTGTTATAAACATCTTTATAACAGCCATCCGCAATGTAAACCGCTGTGACGTTCTGATGTAGCTGATCCCGGGGAAGAATGAGAGAGCAAACTCCAGTCTTCTCAGTTCGTGCTTCAGGACAATTATGTCCAACAATAAGCTGCAATCTGATCATGATTGTGTGTAAATAGAGAATAATTCCCTCCCAGCTTGTGGTTACTGCGCTCAGGGTCTGGATGTTACGTCTATAGGCCCAGAGCTAAGAGCAGGCTGCTATCACCTCTCCAGTGTATGTGTGGGTGGGACACCGGGAAGGTCTGATGTTCCTCTATACCAGGACCGGGGGCTGACTAGTTCTCCAGTTTTAGTGGAGCACCGAGGCTGGCTGTCAGGGCATCCCTGGACTTGTAGTTCCACAACAGCTTCCATCCCTCTGCTCTATCACATTTGTTGTTAGAAATGTTTGGTTGGTTTGTTCAGTCCGGAGATTACAGATGTATCAGTGGGTTGTGGGAGAGTATAGTACCATGCAGTGTGGTGATAGCACCTCCAGACTTGCTCCTTTCTGGACAGTGGAAAGATGTGTATAAAACTTACCCGTATTTCAAAAAAGCCTTTGTGTATGTTTTTCTTTCTGTATCAAAGCTTCACATGAATCTGTTTTGTAAATGTGGAAAAGCTTCTCCCTAAGCAGCGATAAGGACGAGCTGTCTGGATCCACATGTGGAGGACACTTTTTCTTGAAAACTGCGGAAGCAGAGAAAATGTTTTTTTGCTTAGACTGATTCTATTTGGTAGAAAGAAAAAGAACATTTCGCTAGAAATGGTAGCAGGAAGTTTTTTAATGGTGTCAGATGAAGATCAAAGACCAGACCATATTTAACCAATTTACAAACCCTCCAACCACCACAATATATGGATGAATGGCAGAACAGGTTGAGTTACCGGTATATGTTTTATTTTTATTTTATATTGGAATTCAGGGCAGACATTTGGGGATAGTAAAACCAGACCTCTGCTCAGGGCTCTCAGACACAGTGAAGACTCCAAGCCAAGGTATATCCCCGCATATTAGTCTGATACTGTGCATCAGATATACTGTAGCTCAGCTTATTATACTTATATATGTATATATAATATTATACTGGCATGGGAAACAAGAGCCACGTTCTACAGCAGCAGCTACTCATATCTTATGTTAAAGAACAAACATCCTCCCCCAACAGCAGGGAGCAGGTTGTAGTCAACGAAAAATGGTTAAAACAATAGAAGAAGGGGGAAGATGGGAAGATGTGCAGTATAACTGGGTGATAGGGAATCTGGGAATTTGTTATTAATGGGACAGAAACAGAAAAGGGGCCTCATTCATTAAGGATCTTAAATGCAAAGGTATCTTATTTCAGTCTCCTGGACAAAACCATGTTACAGTGTGTAGCGCCTGCGGGGAACAGGACAGACGCACACAGAAGAACTTACTTTATAAACGATGGTCACCTCCTGTCCGCTTCCGATGCCCAGCCGCTGTCCGATCCCAGCAGATCAGCACCCGCAACCCTTGTCACCTCCAACCACGTCCCTCTAAGAAAGAGACAGATTACGGCCATGCTTACCAGGAAAGGGCTGTCCGAGACCACGGCAATGAGCAAAGACACTCTTAGTCAAAGCTCACTTGCCGCCTCCTTGCTGTGCTCTTGCCAAGGCGCGGGGGACTACAGGCACTTGAGACCAGGAACAGTCCCGCCTCAAGTTCCTCGCACAACTCCTGGTGAGGGTCCAACAGAAAGGGGGAATCGTGATACTCACCGGGACACTTCCACTTCTGGTCCTGTTCTCCTGCTCCTCCCAGACACCTGCGGATGATAAGGAACACACAGCCTCCCTCTGCGCTATCAGTGAGACTAAGGTGTACACCCACGACGCTAACCTTACTACAACAGGCGACCGACTCTAACAACTCTCTAATGGTCGGCAACGCAACTAAATTAAACGACTATAATACTAACTGGGTGTGGTGCACTAACGGGAACTACTCACTATGCTCTACGGGGAACACTGGCCGGTGTTCACGGACTACTCCGGAGGGCGGTTCCTAACCCCCTCACCCAGGTCGTAACAAGAAGACTGTCTTCTTACTATGGGGTCACCCACGGATCCTAAGGACCAGCTGCACAAGGCCCGACTGAGGCTCACTGGAACAGCACACTAACCTGGGCGTCGACTGCCACACGGAACAGCCGATCGTAACTGAACCGCCCGACTGCCTCCACCCAGGTATCGAACACGTGTCCGTCCACCCGGAACCGCCAGAGAACCTGCACGGAACTCAGGCTTGGGACTCTCGACTAGAACCACGGGCCGCCCCTGGAACGAAATCAAGTTGTGCTGCACTGCCACTGACTAACTCAGTCACCCCCTCTGGAAACCAGCGTGACCCCAGGGACCTACAGGACGGGAAGACTACGTGTGCTCTCCCCTAGCTATGTGTACAAGCTGGTAACTACACTTATTCCCACAGTGCAGGTTAGTACAGGACAACAACAAGTACACAAGCCTACCTTTAATGGGGGCCTGATGTCTTGCACCTGGAAACAAATATGTAGCAAACAAAAAATACAGTATACAAGCAATACTCGCCGCACAGACAGAATAAAAACAGTAATACAGTATTTTGCAAGCTACTCACCAGAGTACACAGCTGCTAGCCAACCAGCCGGTTGCTACAGCACCAACAGGAGCCTTCTGCTCTACTGTACCTTCTACTCACCTCACTCTCACGGGGCCGCGCCCTACGCTACTCAGGGCTCTCACGCCTCCGACACAGCAGGGCCTTATGCCCTACACCTTGGGCCTCTCTGCCCAGCTGCCTACAGAGCCTTGCGCTCTGGCTATGGGCCTTAGCCCCCTATCTATCTTGGGCTCTGAGCCCACTCACTAGGGCCTTGCACCCTTCTACCTAGGCATCTAAGCCTCTAGGGCCTTGTGCCCTGTCTCCCATGGGTACTAGCCCCTGCCTAACTATTAGGCCTTATGACCTTCCTCACTATGGCCTCTAGGCCACTAACTATCTATAAGGGCCTTGTGCCCTTATACACTACGGGCTTATAGCCCCCTGGCTATCTAACTAGGGCCTTGCGCCCTTTTAAACACCTTGGGATTATGCCCACTACCTAATAGACTAGGGCCTTGTGCCCTTTTACAGCTCTTGGGCTACCACTACCTTATAGGGGCCTAGTGCCCAACTCCCTGGGCCTTGTGACCCTAACTTGTGCCACGGGCCTTGTGCCCGAATTGCCCATGGGGCTAGTGCCCGAATTAACGCTGACTATACTTACCTGCTCTGTGCGGGAAACTCGGCTTTTCACGCCATCTTCTTTTCCGGGTCTTCCAGACCCTCCAGCCGACGGCGCCTCTTCTCCGGTTTGGCACGGACTCTTCAGCTGCTCCAAGGGTGGGGGCGCTCACAGCCCTTACAAGGGCTCCGCCCCGACGTCTGCGGTGGTGATTATAAGTGACAGGGTCGCTCCTTGCCCTGTCAAGGGCACCCTTCCAGTTCCGGCATCTTCTGGTCTTGATCCGCCACTCCGGATGTCCCACAACGTCCTCTCTCTTCTCCGCCGACGAACTACTGACTAAGATGGCGGTTTATATACTCGCCGGCGCGGTTTCATCACTAGGTGCCGCCGCGAGCGCAGATTGGCCGCAGCTCCAATCTTTCAAACGGCCGGAGGCGAGCCGCGATTGGCTCGCATATCCGGCCGCTGATTGGCCAGCGGGGATAGGTGAGCCGTGATTGGCTCATCCTTCCTCCGCCGACAAGACTTGCAAAGAAGAAGCTATACTCACCGCTGGATCGGTGAGTAGCCACTTTTCTTCTGTTTCTTCGCCCTCTTCATGGGCACAGGAACCAGGGAAATCTTCAGCCCCTCCAGTGGCACAGCGGCAGCCTCCAGATCCGTCTTCGCCCTCTTCATGGGCACCGGATCCGGAGACAGGGGGGGCACATCACTACACAATGCAAGGGGTGCAAACTAGTTTTCTGTTTTGCACATAAGTTAAATACTGTCTGTTTTTTCATGTAGCACACAAATACTTGCTAGTTTATTTGTACACTGAAATTTAAAGTTGATATTTGTGTGCTACATGAAAAAACAGTAATGAAATAAATTATAACAATATCTATCTTAGTCCCCAGTAAGTCTATGTCTTCCCACCCTCTTCACCGCAGTGTCGTCATTGTTACTATGTGCCGGCTTCACCTTTCAGGTGCGTCAGTACACGATAATAACTGGTTGTATTTCACATCACATCTCACTTGTGGCTGCATCTGTATTTCCCTTATGTAAGTCTTCTGCTCTCAGCACTATTGTCTGCACATGGTATAAGTACGACGCAGTAGCTGTAAGAACTCCATTGTCTGTTATTACTCTTTTGCTAAACATTTGCCCACCAGACCACGCCGATCCTTGACCTCAGCTAATAATCCTTGGCTCTTGCCTTCGGCTATTTTACTATCTGGTCTATCGGACCCGGTCCGGTCGGTTTTTTGAGTCTCTACCTGTCGCGGGTCGGTCCTTCTCCTGTATGTAACGAGCAGCATTAGAGAAATTAATTACACATTGCTAGTATTCTCATAATTTTTTTTATGGGGTATCCATAGGGAAATATAAGCATTGGGTCCCTATCTAATGTTTAGTAAAGTAGCCCCAAGATCCCAACATAGAACCACACAATTGGGAGAAGATCACATAATATTTTGTTTATATTCCACATGAACGTGTATTAAAAGATATAAGTAGGAAGAAAAAGATCCAGGTTACTAATGAATTCAAATTTTCCACCTCTTTTCATCTTTCCTTCTGACACTTACAATGTTCTTCAGGTCCACACTATCTGCTGCCTCCTGGAGGTTTATGTTGTGCTTGTACAAGAGAGTAGCTAGTTTGCATATTTTCCTTTGGGACGAGCTCCCAAATCCTTTTCTTTGATTAGACTTCTCTATAGTGTGTTATATACATACCTTGCCACACTCGCTCAGGGTGCACCATGTTGGTTGTGGAAAATTGCACTGATGACCCTCAAGAAGGGTAAAGCAGTTTCTGCAGGTGAGATTTATAGCTTAGTAGTGACCCCTGCTCAGAATACGCAATAGGCTATAGGGAAAGCATTGACTCAAATAGTTGACATGTAATGTGAATCTACCAAAAGGGTGGATGATTTATATACATTCCTTGGGAACAGCCTTAGAAGGGCAAAATAGTCCGTCTGTACTTGGTGATTCCATTGTGGCCTTGCACCAAGTAACTGAATTATTGACTCAATGGACTGCCATGTAAATTGTATTTCCCAGCAGCCTGCTCTTCTTAATATAAGTGGCTCACTTGTATTATTATTTTTTGGAGGGATCACATTTGGAGAATTCTGTCTCACCCGGGATTAGGAGCATCCAATAAGAGATCTTTGAGGCTCTTTCTGAAACGTTCTGTATGTAACACAGTGATGCGTATCTTCGGTCAGTAAGTCCATTTATTTGCCAAGTTGCATTTTACATTACCTTTTACCTGAAGGCACTTATAAAAAATTCTTGCCTAATTATTAAAGACAATTGACAGTTGTTAGGCAAAGAAAGGTCCCAACATTTTATTGAAAATAAAGTGGTGACAAATAAACGCATGATCAATCAGCTACCAGCCATTCCAACACCAAAATTGTGGCAACCAAAAAACGTACTCGGACGATTGTAAGCAGCGGACCCCAACTCTCCCTTGTTTGGTACAAATGCTGGGATCCACCCGAAAAAGCGATACCCCATAACTCCCCAAGGGGGAGTGTTACTAACGAAGAACCTCCCTTGTAAGGGAGAGTGCTCCACCGCCACCTGAATGTGGCCTTCATGGATGCTGATTGACCTGCGTTTCCATCACCAAGACCCTTCTGAAAGAAAATCACTAATTAAACAACATGTCAACTGAAGGGACTGGGTGTGCGGGAAAATTTCCAGTGGCGAGAGAGAGAAACCAGCATATGCCTATCCTTATAAGCCTCTCCAGCTCAGGCCAACCCCAAAACCTTACTGGTTGGCTGGCCAAATATAACGACCAGACCCAGTAATATTAAATGTAGGGCTCAATTTTTCTTGTTCCACCCATCCTGGGCGCTTATATGTCCTCAGGCCAATTCCTGGCCTCTGTTTTCCTTGACCCCTCATACTTATCAATAATGGGGTGCAGCATGGGACATTTTAGTAAGGATTTATTGCACCATATAGTTTATATATTTTATTAATAACATTAAAACTGGTGAATATATTTTACTAAGCACTATAGTGAATTGAAAGACATCCAGGAAACGCCAGCTCCACAGCGACGGTAGAGACAGTGCATTGTTAGATATTGTTGCATTATTAATTGTGCTTTTTCTGATGTTTGTTTCAGGTACGCTGCCAAGTTATCCTTATTCTGATGGGACCGGTAATGACCTTCTAATTTCAGATATGAATAAATAAATCACTTAATATTGCAGCTTTAATTCTATTTCTGTCTTCTGTTTCCTGTCAGAGGACAGAATTTAATCTCTTCTGCTTCTAATGATATCCAATATATTTTGGATCTATCTTTGTTAAGTTTCCATTTCAGAAATTGCTGAGCCCAGGAGATGCTTTTACTTATCTTCATCCACGTCCGGTCACCTCTGGGAAGGAAGATGTAGAGGTGACGTCTCCTGCCCTTTGTTGGGGTAAAACATTTAACATTTTATTCTAGAGACATTGGGCCTGATGCCGAATTGGACGTATGTCCATTTACATAGTGTAAAACATGTACAATTTGTACTGGGCATGCCCACAACAAAATAAGCATCAACGCATATGTACATACGCAGATGTGAACACACCTACAGTGCTACCTGCTTGCGCCTGGAGTGATGGCCAGAGAACAGAAGTTGACGTCTTAAGTAAACTGAGTATATTAAGGGGACGTGTTCTCAAAATTTCGAACAGATGCCGACCCTCACATAGATGTATATACACCTATTATTGCCCTGTTAATCATAGGTGCCTGAAAGCTTGTGTAAATATACACTGATGACGTTGGTAGCCAGCACTAGTTAGTTGCTTCTGATTGACAGATTATTCTGATTGTTCAGATTGGAAAATATCAAAACCTTGATACACTGCAGGGAGGAAAATATAAAATGTGTGGACAGATATAGAGCTGGGAGGTGGCTCGTCCTACCTCATCTTTAAAAAAATAGAGATGTGTGCAGACCCCGGTGTTTAGGTTTTGGTGTTTTGGTTTTGCCCAAAAAACCTCAAAGAGTATATTTACTAAACTGCGGTTTTGCAAAAGGGAGGTGTTTTAAAAAAGACTACAGACCAAATATTTTCAACGTTAGACAGCATGTAGGACACACTGCAGGAAGGCAGTGATAAAAGTTCATTAGACGGTATAGTAGCAGCATCAATAGACATTTTAGATGATAGACCTAGATGGCCTCCAACCAGACCTGAAGTGGGAGAAAGATCATGGACACAACATTTTCAATGTTAGACATCTTGTAGTGAAGTAGTAATAAATGCTCCTTATATGGATTACAGCTCCATCAATAGACATTTTAGTCTTTTGTTTAACCAGTACCGCTTGTCCATATATCCACAGTTAAGTGGATAGTCAGCACAATAGAATTTTCTAGGGGCTGAATGAGTTTTTGTTTAACCTCCCGCTACAACTGAGGAATTGCTGTTTGGGAGCAATGGAATTAAGATGGAATTTGGTGGACACATGACATCCACTAATCAGCTAAAACCTGAACCATTGATGGTAAAGATTCGATGCACATCCAAAGCTAACATAGTTGTCATGGATTTTGTGATCCTCTGTGCAACAGGATGCTGTCTGCATACTTGGTTCCACTTGCAAATGCTTCACAGACAATTGTTGTTTAGAACTATGCTGCTTACGGTTCCTGATCCCTGTCTGTGTAGTAGTTCCACTCCTAGCAGCAGCAACAGCTGTAACGTACAAGGATGCTCCTTGGCAATCATGGATTGCATTAGGGGAGTCAGTTTGAATTTGACAATACATGCTGATAATGAAGAAGTTGATGATTCCATTCTGCTGCTAACTGATGTTAGGCTGCTTGTTACTATGTTTTTCCACCGTTTGATAAACTACTTGAATGAGCTCACTACAAACGACATAACAGGAAAGAGGTATCTAGAGGAACAACGTCTCTCCCTCTGCTTATTGTGGTGTTACAAAGGGTATAAATGCTTTGACAAATGTCAGGGTTGGGGTAAAAATATTTCCACATGCAAAAGTTGGATTATTTGGTCCTATGTCCAGGCATTACAATGTGCTTATCATGGGCATGAGGTGGTACCACTGGTGGCTGCCTCACTTGGACAAAACCAGCATCATCCTCATTATCTTGCACAACACACTCATCATTTGAGCAAGTTCCAAAGTAGCATCCTCATTTTTCATGTCTAAATCATCATCATTAATACTTATCTTCACATTTACAAATGGTTGAGAAATTCTGGAAGGAGGTTGTCTTATAAATACAGTGTCAGAATCTGAAATGTCAGACTCATACATAGCACTCATGGACACCGTTAGACTCTCCTCAGGATTCATTGAACGCCCAATTTATTCTTCAGCTTCAGTGTTCTTTTCATGCACTCATGTGACTGTTTTGGAGGTTACAGACCTACCCTCAGAACGAGAAGGTGGTGCATGGGAAGTTACAGAAGATGCAGGACCATGTTGGGCACTGCCTTTTGCAATGGACATTCTAGCATGTGTATCCTGGAATGTTCTGTATTTAAATTTTTTTAGACAAATCACATTCATCAGTAACTTGTCCCATAATTGATGTTTTCTTTGAGATTGACAAACAGTGTTTGGAGTTGAAGTGCCCTTTCTTACACTTTCTTCCCACATGGCCTTTTTACTAGTAGAGGTTGAGAAATGATTACTGCTGCCAGTACTGGTACTGGGCTGCTCCTGATCTGTAGACTGATCCATGATTGGCAAGAGGAGTAATGATACTTGAAGTTGGAGTTACTTGTAGCTGCCACCACACCAGGTGAACGCCCAATAAAATATCAAAACGAGGAACTGTTACCTTGCAATTCTTCAGACACTGCTCCATAATATTATTAAAGTTTATACAATTGGTTCTTAAAAAACATTTGTTTGTTTTCTGAGGGGGCGTGCTGCTCAAAATCAAGCCACATCCTATTTTTTGTCCACTAAATAAATCAGATTTCAGTAATACTGCCACTCACACAATTGCCTTTAGATTTAAACAGGCCGTGTTGTTGAGATGCACAGTTCCGGGCACACTGTTTCTGAGTCCCTCTTTGTTAGCCGAATCGCATTAGTAATTTTATGTTTGGCAAAATGTGTAGTCTATCACTATAGTTGGGACAACAGTTAATTCATTCTGCCCTATGGAGTGTTTTGGGGCAACAGTGGAACGTGCAAAAATATTTGGCAAAATGCGTAAAGAGGCAAATATTTAATGAACAGTTTTCTGCAGTGATACATAAACCACTTCTCTAGTATTGAGGACTGTTACTGATTTATGTCTGGGGAAGTAGTTTACAAGGCCTGAAATACCTGAGGAACAGAGTAAAATAAGCCACGGTCTGGATATATGTCTTTGCTGCTTTGCATCCAGATTCCCGCCATAGTACAAGGTTTGTGGACCAAGATGGTGCATTTAGCTGAGGACCAACATGCTGATGGGAGATGTTAGATGCAGTCAGGGTGTTCCTTGTAACGCAGATATTAAGCCACCAGTAAACCTCACTTTATGTGGCTGTACAACAACGGAATCTTGTTTCCTCTAGTGAGAATATTGAAATGATATGAAGAGTGGAGAGGGCACATTTTTAGTGTTGTTCCTTGTTATGTGGAGGAGATAACAGACATTTCCACTCCAATAGAGGAAGAGAATTTTGTACCAGCCCAGGACTTGGTCACTTCCCCCTTGAATGGAGTAGGTAGTGTCCAGCTGCCCCTGTTAGTCCGAGCTAGAACACTAACCACAGACTCCTTGAAGTGCACCTGGTAGACTGAAAAGAAGCAGTAGATCAAAACCAAGCATAATGCGGTGCCCATCGGGTGTTATGTGTAAATGGGGTCCTGGGTGTATTCTCATCTGATAGGTTATACAAGAGGTCATTTATAAAGCACGCCCTACGCACATAGAGGTACAATGCTCCTTCTCTGCAAACTTAATGTGAATGTCCGTGTGCAGAGAAGAGAAAACGTTTCCAAAGACTCACTGTGCAAACATGTAAATACCACGACAACCTACAACCACCTAATCATTTTTTGCCACCTCATTCATTGAATAAACTTTACAGCATTATTCCTAAAATTCTGCTCAGTTTAGATATATTTATGGATTAAATGAATCATAAGAGTGAGGGGACATTTGTTACAGGAGAAGCACATATGATGGGACACTCACCATCCATATTAAGAGTCTCATGT